>NW_012149063.1:282078-294780 GCF_000956105.1 Propithecus coquereli
TTCCCAAACATGACTTCCTCTATAATATCCCAAATGGTTCATCATAAATAATTTAGAGTTAAATAGAACACTGACTCTGAACAAAATGAAAATAAAGTTGGCTCTCTTGACTAGAGTAGCTAAGAGGTATCATCTGCTATTGATTGCCTCTAAAATATTAAGGAACCCCTATTCCCAAAACACATGAATGGAATAAAGTTAGGCAAAGGATAAAATCATTTTTACTGGCAAAGATGATTGTCATTTCAAAATTGTTACATTCACAGATGGAAAAATATAAAACTTTCATTTAAAGGCATAATTTTTCTCTAGATTCTTATTCTTAGGCATAACTGCTTGTGCTTATTTGTGAAGAAAACCACAATTAAAACAATGCATAAATGAGAATAGATATGAAAGAATTACTTTTCCTATTCATTAATTATATTCAGGGAAAGAATAGAATCAAAGACTCAAACCTATTCAGCCAGTGGTATAAGGGATGCAAAGGTATTGATCACCTAGATCAATACTCTGATATCAGAATTGAGGATTCTAAGGTAAATTATTGTCAGTTTACTGGCAAAGAACAAAGAAACAAATAAATGTTGACTAAAGTCAAAACTGGGCTACATTATATCTCAAAATTCATTTTGAAAAAAAAATTCTGAAAAAATTAATTTATTCTATTAACTACAGTCTGGAACACCATCAAGATTAGGAAAAACATAAAATACGTTAGTCAACCATTTTTTTGGGTGCATGGCTTAGAAAAAAATATTCAGTTTAATTTGGAATGCATAAATATATATATACACACATACACATTTCAATTATGTATAGTAATTAATTAGAGATATATATTCATATATACATACATAGAAAGAATTATGTAATAACACTATGGATATTATCCCTTTTTAGGAATTTAAGTTTATGAAAATAAAATTAGTCTTCTGCTATATTTAAATAATCTATAGCATTTAAATTGGTATTTAGAAAATACCATTTGAAAATAAAAATGTCAATTGTAAATTACTTAAATTACAAATTTTTGTGTGTGTTTGTTCTCCTTACAATTTTTCAGCCTTTTAAACAAAATTGATATATCTACATTGAAATTCTTTTTTGCATAACCATCTTCCCTTTTGATTTAAGCTTTAATGAACAGATTTAGCATGTAAAAAAAAAAAAAAAAAGACATGAAAGACCAGGACAATACATTGAGTAGATTTTCTTCCTTCACATAAGCATGAAGAGCAAATATTTTAATATCTAATACCTTTTTATAGGAAAAAGGAAAATATTTGTAACTCTAGTATTGTGAAAGTCAACAGTAAGTCCTCTTTAGAGATTTTTTTTTTATTATTTTTATTTTCCAAGTAGGAAATGTCTTTGAAGAGAATCCATAATCTAGCACTATAGAGATATTCTGAACCTGACAGCTTGGAAAGGAAAGTTATAGTGTTATAATTTTGGCATCATGCCAGCCTCTCCTAAGCCTCACAACCATAGTGCCATTTTCCCAGCATCTTTTTCTTCTCCTAGGAAATTCATTTGCTCTTTCTTAAAATCTCTTTGATGAGGATCAGTTTCTCAAAGTCTGGAAATGTACTTTACAAATGAAAATATTCTGGAATATCTACAAAAAGAAATGGAAGCTAAAAAAACTAGTGATTAGCTTTAATCCAGCTAGTGCTCAAGGGCCTAAACTCAGGGAAGAAGCTCTCTGACTTTTTTGTACATTCTGTTTATCATCTCTCTGGAGTCTGGAAATGAAGGGAGATCTTGAGTAACTCAAGTCAACAAAGGATTATTAAGAAGACAAAACAAGTGGAGCAAATCACTGCGGAGTCACAATATTGATTTTCATACATATAATACCGAGCTTCCACATAAAATATGATAGCAAGTATTATCTGCCAACTCAGAAAATGTAAAGGAAAATACCCAATTGTGATAGAACAACATATTATCAAAAATCACTAATGAGTATCTTTGGTAATATATTTGAACTGCCTCATAAATTCACTGGGGCAGGACAACATATACTGAACCCTTGAACTAAAGGCTCAACGAGCACCCAGGTCTTGGTTTCTAATATCATTCTCCAAGAGAAGGAACCAGGTCTCTTTGGAGAATAGGCTGATTCAGGAACTAAAACAGGGAAATGATGAGATGAGTTTGGGGCCTCTTGTAGTGCCAGAAAGTAAGGAAGTGCTAAAGAACAAAATACCCCTCCTTGATGGGAATATGGCAAAGGGGCACATGAGCAAAGTGCTCCTAATAGTCAGAGCTGGACCAATGTGAGCAACACAATCATGTTGAATTATAATCCAAAGTCTAAAATAAATATCCATGAGTCCATATATACATAAATAAATTATTGAATAAATTAAAAAATTGGGAGAAAAGAGACAAAAATTCTATGCAGAAGAATTCTGAATAATTTATGCAGATAGTCCGTCCCACAGGAGGGAGAGCATAACTCTACTCCTTAAGTGTAGGCTGTGCACAGTGACTTTTTTCCAAAGAGTATAATGTAGAAAGGTGGGAAAGAAGTGGAACTTCACAGTGGGGAATTCTGACTAGCACCCCTTTATCCGGGTAATCAAGGTCAAGACTAACAGTCAAACCATATTGGTAAGTGTGTACCCTTAATAAGATGTGAAGAAAATGTCATTTTACCTCTGTGATCTTCCTTCCAAAAACTCATAACTCCAGTCTAATCATGAGAAAAATATCAGACAAACCCCAAAGGAGGGACATTCTATAACACAGGTGACCAATACACCTCGAAACTGGCAATATCATCCAAAAAAAAAGCCTGAAATACTGTCATAGGCAAGAAGAGCCCATGGAGACATGGTGACTAAACGTAATGTGTCCTGGATGGATGTTGTAATAGAAAAGGGACACTAGGTAAAAGTACGGAAATCCAAATAAACTAAGGACTTTACTTAATGAAGATATATCAATATTGGTTTATTAATTTTATGAAATATAGCATGCTAATGTAAGATGTTCATAATAAGGGGAACTAGGTGTCAGGGTATATGGAAACTGTGCTTTCAATTTTTTCTATAAATCTAAAACTATTCTAAAAAAATAAAGTAAAAAAATAGACTTTCTTGAGTAATCCCCAATAAAAAGAATAAATGTAAATCTATGAACAAATAAAAGTCCGGAATGCAGAAGATACATGGAAGAGAAGCATTTATATCTAGAATTATGGTTGTTTGGAGGACTTTATGTATTTATTTTGTATTTACTCCCTATTTCCAATATATTTAGATGTAAATTGTAGGAAGAAAGCTGGCATTGGATTACATTAAGATTTCAATCCTGGGAACAGCACAAGCTTTTATATGTTATTTAATTCATCTGGTCCTCAATTTTCTGAAAGGTTGGAATAGTGCACTTATGAAATTCCCTAAAACACTAATATTTTATGCTCTAAATTGCTTTATAGACACTATTCCTAGTTTGAAGAATTATTTTCTGGTCTGATTCTAGTAATGTAATTTGAGCACATCATATATAAGCTTTTTAACTATCTGTTAAGCCCCCTTGTTATTATATTTCTTTACAAGATACAATATTCCACCATTAAAATAAACATTGGTAGTGTAAAATATGGTTCACCAAGTAGTGAAACTTCATGTGATGCTTTAGTAGAAAAGGCTTTGCTTAATGAAGAAATAAAGAAAACAAAACACATTTTATTGGTATGTCAGTGAGAATTATAAGGGGCTGAATACAGAATCAGTTTCCATATATTCACCTCAAGCTGGGAGTGCAAAAAGTAATGCTGTTTGGCTAAACCTTTTCACCACAGTGAGACTCGATGCCAAAATACAATACAGCACCCACTATATTCCCAAAGGATATATACCAAGACATCTGTGAATTCTCAAATCCATAAATGCAATTTTAACATACTTTCCCTATAACATTACACAAAATATAGTTGAAAAATTTAAGCAACATGTTCTGCCTTCAATAATTTCTATGGATATGATACAATGGATTTATAAAACAATTAAAATGTTTTTACAAAAATTCTACACTATGTGGAAACCAATTTTTTTCATTATTAACACTCAGAGCTTACCTGAATCTGTGAATTTAAAGTGGTGACAATAACAAATGATGGTACACTCTTTGAGCAATAAGATGCACATTATGTATGGCAATGATGAGGATGTGTTATGTTCAGGAGGATGAAATCAGTTTACAACAATCGAGAAAGTTCCTCCCAATATTTCTGTGGGCCCTCAGTGAAAAGCTCCCAAAATTCAGAGAGTGAATAAGAGGAAACATATAGGGTATATTTGTAAATAATAGACTCTTTCTTAAACAATATCCTGAATTCAATTCTTACAGGATCATGTGTAGTTATGACTCCTACTTACCCCATCCCTCCAACCAACTGGATACTTATTCTGGATATGGATTTGCCTTTCCTTCCCACTATGCTTCTACCAATACCACGTTCATGGACTTACTGAATGCTTTATCCACCATCGCGTTGAATCCTGCCATGTATACACCACAACTCAAGTACTGCTTTTGAACAACAACCAAATAAAAAAAAACTATATTTTTACTTTGTTTACAATAAAATACACACACTTTGAAAATACAATTTAATGAGTTTAGACAAATGCATATGCTTTTGTAACCATGACTACAACTAACATACGGAGCTGTTCCATCACCCCCAAAAGAATGCAGCATGCCTCTTCTCAGTCCCCACTCTACTCCCCTGGCCACAGGCCAACACTGCTTGACATTCTGTAAATGTTTATTAAATTCACCTTTCTAACACTGCTTGATTTTCTATGAATGTTTATTAAATTTACCTTTCCTAGAGTTTCATGTACACGGAATCATACAGTATGCAGTCTTTTGCTTCTTGCTTTTTTTTGTTTAATATAATGATTTTTCGGATATACACTCATGTTGTTAAATGTGTCAGTAATTCATTACTTTATTGCTGAGTTGCATGCATTGTGTGAGTATTCCACACTTTGTTTATCCATTTCCCAATTGACAGACATTTAAGTTGTTCCCAATTGCTGGCTTTCATTTTAATAAAAGCTGCAATGGACATTTTTGTGCAGTTTGTAGATACATGCTTTTATTTCTCTTGAACAATATATAGGTTTGGCATTGCTAGGTCAAAGACAAGAACATGTTCAATTTCACAAGAAAATGCCAAAACTTTTTCTAAAATGATGGTACCATTTTTACACTTCCACTCTAAGGCATGAGAGGTCCAGTTGTTCTGAATCTTCATCAACAATGTTTTTGTCACTATGTTTAATATTAGCTGTCCTAGTAAATGTCAAACCATATCTCATTTTGATGTTAATTAACATTTCCCTAATGATGCTGAGCATTTTTACATGTGCTTATTGGCCATTCTTATATATTCTTTTGTGATATGTCTATTGAAATCTTTTGCTCATTTTACGAATTGGATTGATGTTCATCAGTTGTAAGAGTTCTTCATATATTTTGCATACAGTCCTTTGACAGATGTATGCATTGTAAATATTTTCTCCCAATCTATGGCTTTCCTTCACATTTTGGTAATGTTGTCTTTTAACAACAAAAGTTTTTAATTTTTATGATCTTAATTTTATCAATTTTTGTTTTGTATCTATCAAATAAATTTTTACATACTCCAAAGATGCAAAGATATTTTATGTTTTCTTAAAGAAATTTTCTAATTATAGCCTATAGTATGTTTAGATACATTATCTACTTTCCTTTAGTTTTTGTTTATAGTGAGAGATGAACAATTTGAAAGCAAAATAAGTGATATAAAGTGCTCACACCCACAGGAATACTGATCTTACCATGTATCCAACATGTAGAAGCAATTGGACTGAAAGAATGGTGAAATGGTTGCTGTCTATTAGGTTATAACAAAGCTGGATAGTGACAAAGCCTTCATGCCTTGCCTTGTGTGATGCTATACAAGGTTTGGTTTGTGTCCTTAACAAATATATCAAGATTTTTATCCCATGTCCTGAAGAGAACATGTATCCTAGAAATAGAGGTGGAAGTGGAAGTGGCTTGCATAATTTATGATTCTCATATATTCATCTTTGGACTTGGCTGGTTGTTGAGTCTTAGTTTCTAAGACAGCTGTGCTTTTACTGAGGGACACAACTATCACCAAATTGAATTAGGAATCGAGGCTTCCATCTGGTCACATGAAGCGCCTTCTGATCCTGAACCAACAGGCCAAGGGGGAACTATTATACTGTCTGGGATTGTGGATCCCAATATTAAGGGGTATTATGATTTCTGCTACACAACAGGAACAAGGAACAGTATGTTCAGAATTCAAGGAATTATTTCAGCATCCATTATTGCTAACATTTCCAGTGGTAAAAGTTAATGGGGAACTATAGCAATCTCGTATGAGCCGGAACACAAGCATTTCAGACCTTCACAAATGATGTTCTTGTTCATCCAAGTAAAGAACCATTAATAGCTCAATTTTTACTAAGGGAAAGGAATTTGGAATGAGTAGCGGTGAAAGAAAGCATTTATAAGGTATTTATGGCATTGGGTATTTGCAAAAACAAGAATTTCAGCATCTAGATATATCTATCTATCATCCATTCATCTATTCACACACACACGTACACACACATAATTTTCCCTTTCCCTTTCGCTCAATAGTTTATATAAGGTGTTATATTGATCTTTAAGTTACATGATATTAATGGGTAATTGTGACTAATCAAGTAAAGAAATAATCGTCACCCCAAAATGGATAAAGTTATTTATGAAACTTTGTTTCCTTTCCTATTTTGTGGATCTCTATTTGTATGATGAATAGTTGTACTATGTTGGGTTTGGCCATTTAGATACGCACAAGAGTGTATGGAAGTGAGCTAGCTAAAGGGGTGGACTAGACTAGACCAGATATAGTCTATTGATGCTCTGTACCATTTCTATCTTCCTAAACTTTTCTATCAGCCCCAGGGATTGCTGTAGATATTGCATTTCTGGATATTTCATATCTAAGCCTACCATTATATTTCTAATATTCCCTTGCAGAAATATTCCCCCAATGAAAGTCAATAGCACAATATTTGGAAGGCAGATAAGAAGAAGCCATTACTGACTGCAGTTGTGGCCAGGGGCTTGATAAAAGGCAAATAGCGAGCTGGTTTCTTTCCGAGACACTCAATTTAGTGCTGCAAGATGCCGAGATTATTTATGGTAGAATCGTTCTGATTTCTACATTCACAGATTCCCTAAAGGCTGGCAGTGGCCACAGTGACCTTTGCTCCTTCCCCATTTCAACTATTCCATAAGTTCTGAATAAATATCTTCAGGTGGAAAAATGACAGAAATGGGACATTATATGGGCTTTTGAGGTACTGATATTATTCAATTTTTCATTCTGGGTGCTGTGACATAAATGTGTTCACATTAAGAAAATACATTGAGCTGTATAATTACAACATATATACTATACGGAAAATTATACCTCAATTAAAAATTATGAACACAATTTCTGCTCAAAAGACATAGAATAACTTCTGACAGATGGAAAAAAATTGGTGAACTAGAGGTAGCCTGCCAGCTCGTGGTTCCCAGGGAAAGAGGTGAAAGGTGCAGACAGCTGCCTATGTGTGGATTGCTCGCTCCAAAAGCAATGTTGTGAATTCACAGAGAAGCAATGTAGGGCACTCAGTGTGGAAAAAAAGGTGGCGGGGAGATACATATACAAAGATTGGAGAAGGCGGGGAGAGCAACAGGAGAGGAGAGTGCAGGCACGCTATGCTCACCTTGCCAGTGCAGTGCGGTCTGAACTGCAAGAGGGCGCCCACCACTCCCACAGACCTCCTACCTGCTCAGACAGGGACATGCCTGGAGTTGGTGCAGAGCTGTCGCACAAGACAACAGGTGCTGAGCAGAGGAGGCAACAGCTAGGGCCATCCTGAACTCCCAGGTGCACCGTGTGGGGTCTACACCAGGCTGGGGAGGGACTGGACCGATTTGTGACTTCCATAAGCCATACCCTGGAATTCAGAGCCAGGTGGTTCACCCCTACAGTACAGTGGAACTTGGGCACGGGAATTGATGGGAGAGCATTTTAGAAATGAAGGACTGACTATCTCTCCAGAATAGCGTAGCTGCCATACTTCTTATAGGTGGAAAGCAAGGATGGGATGCTTATTTGCCTTAAAAACTAACTCCGTGATATCACATACACAGAATTTATCGAATGCTTTCTGTAACTACTGTGTATTTTAATATAATAAGGCATACAGAAAAAGACATGAAAAATGTTGGGGGAAAGAAAGAACTAGATCATTAATAAGATATAATATACTCAAAATACAGACTGGTAATAAGACCCATGAGTAGGAATCCCTGGATCTGGCCTTTTTTTTTCTTTTTTAATGAAACAGGTTCAGAAGGTAAGGATCTGGATCTTGATTGCGTACTGGTATAGGCAAATGTGAGATGTTCAATAGGTCATAAGCTTAAAAGGCTGATCAATGTACATGGCAGCTATGTCTCAAATATGACTGAGTGCAAAGTAGGAAACTAAGAATAGGTGTCACTTGGGACTCAGCTCAGGACAATGAGCAGGGTGGGGAGTGAGGAAGTGAATAGATGCAAAACATTTAAGAATAAAGCTCACTTCTTTTGGATGATGACTAGACAGAAATGTCAAGCACAGAGTTGAGAAATGACATTCAAATAAATAAAATTTATTGTTAATTCAATATAATGCTCTCATTAGGAACTAGTGAAGCATATTTCTCTATTTTATCTACCTATTAATTTATTCATCTATTCATTAATTTTGATAATTATATATATTAAATGCCATACCTTCTGTGCATGGATCCCTAAAATACAAAGAAAAAAACCCAAGTATATTAAGATTTTATAAAAGAAAATCATTAGAAATACATACATAAATAATTACCTATTATTGTACATAATAGGAAAAAATTTGTGTGCTATGAGATACTAGAATATGGAATAGGAATTTAAAGTAAGATATCAAGGAGGGCTTCCTTGAGGAAGAATCATTGAAACTGAGATCCAGTGATGGAATTATCCAGGCAATGAGTGGGGAGAAGAGCCCTACAGGTGAAGAGAGTAACAGGTCCAAAGCCCCTGCATCAGTAAAATGTTTGTAAGGTTTTTAGAAATGAGAGAAGTCCGGTGAGGCACTGGTGTTGTGAGTAAGAGAGAATAATATAAGGTGAGTATAGTGAGGTAAGTCATCCATGAAGGACCTTTTAGATCATGTTAAAAGTGTTACATTTTATCCTGTGTGCAAGTAAATATCAGGTGGAGCTTTAGAGTGAAAGCGCTGTGATTTGATTTATGTTTTATTGATATCCTCTGGCTGCTCTAAGAATGGATGAAAGGAATATTAAAGGTCAAGAGTGGAAATGCAATAGCAGTTATCTAGAGCTGATGTTGGCAAAGATGAGGACAGTGTCACAGGGAAACAGAGGCAAATAGACGGGTTCAATGTCACATCAATATGCTGAAGGCAATAGGGAAGCCCTCAGACTCACGAAACCAGGAATGAGACGGGCCTGCTTGGCAGGTGGGACAGCCACAGCTTTGGTGACTGTTTAGAAGACACATATAGTTAATTTTATGTCATGCTGGGTTCTAACAAATAATGGAAATATATTAGCCCTCTACATTGCCAATCTATTTCAAAAGGACAGCAGGGTTCTGTCTAGGCCTTAACTTTATGTGTTCTAACTAAAGTAAGGACTGGAAATCACAGTGTTAGTGATCTAGTTTAGTTAAACCACAGAAACACTGGTAAATTGGAATTCTGTCAGCCAGACTGGGAACCTATCCAAATTTATAAACTTGTTTCTTTGGGGAAAACAAATCATTGTACATTGAAAAAACAGGACCCAGGTGTCAAGAAGAATCCACTCTGTAGGTGAATAAAAAAAAAAGATCCAAAAATAGTTGTACTACCAAAGATGAGAGTGAATTACAAATAAATGAATTAGAAATTATAAAAATAATTTTAATTACTTTTTAAAAAAGATGTTACTTAAGATTCATTTCTGATTTTAAAACAAAGAAGAAATTCTTGCAAAACTAGGACTAACTAGAAAAATTCTGATACAATGAAAGTTTCAGGTAAGAATTAAAATCAGGGATAGAGTGAGATTTAGGGTTGGGACAAGAAATTACCTCAAACCAATACCAGTACCACAGTTAATAGTGAAAATCTAGGTTATTCTTATTAAAGTCAAGATCAAACAAGGACGCAAGCAATCTCATGAAAATTGATTTAGCATTGGTCAATAAATATTAGCTAAATTCAATAAATAAGAGAAAAATGACATAAATATACAAAAGTAGAAAAGTTATTACTTTTGCAACTTGTGTAATTGTATGTCTGAAAATCCAAGAGAATTGCCTAAAAGATTATGAAAACAAAAGAGAGTTCAGTAGAGTGATTGGTTAAAAACTAATATGGCTTCAAAATATAGTAACAATAAGTTTAAAATATGTTATTTGTTCATTGAGCCATACATCCAAAATGTCAAAGTAACTTTAAAAAATGTATTTTTATTTATACACATAAATATCCACCTATTACTATGTTGTTACCTAAAAATTTAAGTATATTTAGTATGAATTTTCCCATTTACTTTTCATTTGTATATATTTGTGGGGTACAAGTGTGATTTTGCTATGTTGATATATTGAATTGTGGTGAAAACAGTGCCTTCAGTGCATAGATCATTGGAACAAAGCACATGGTACCCACCAAGCAACCTCTTATCATCCACTCCCCTTCCACCACCCCATCCCTCTGAGTCTCCATTGTCTATCATTCGACACTCTACTTCCATGTGCACACATTATTTAGCTCCCATCTACAAGTGAGAACATGCAGTATTTGTCTTTCTGTGTCTGAATTGTTTCACTTAAAATAATGGGTTCCAGGTCCATTCATGTTGCTACAAAAAAACGTGATTTCATTCTTCTTTTATGGCTGGATAGTATTCAGTTTAGTATATATACAACATTTACATTATTTAGTCCTCCATTGATGGATACTTAGGTTGAGTCCATATTTTTGCTGTTGTGAACATTAATGCAATAAACATATGAGTGCAGGTATCTTTTTTATATATTGATTCATTTTCCTTTGGGTAGATACCAATAGTGGGATTGTTGGATTGTATGGTAGTTCCATTTTTAGTTCTTTGAGAAATCTCCGTATTGGTTCCTACAGAAGTTGAACTAATTTACATCCTACTAATAGTGTATAAGACTTCCCTTTTTTCTGCTTCCTTGCCAACATCTGTTATTTTTTATCTTTTTAATAAGTCATTCTTATTGGCATAAAAGGATACCTCGCTGAGGTTTTAATTTGCATTTCTGCGATGAGTAGTGATGTTGAACATTGTCTCATATGTTTTTTGGCCATTGTTTGTTTTCTTTTTAAAATGTCTATTCATGTCCTTAGCTCACTTTTTAATAAGTTTATTTGTTTTTGTTGTTGAATTGTTTGAATTCCTTGTAAATTATCAAAATTAGTCCCATCAGATGTATAGTTTGCAAATATTTTCTCCCATTTTAGGGGTTGTTTGTTTACTCTTGATTATTTCTTTTCTTGTGCAGAAGCTTTGTGGTTTAATAAGGCTTCATTTGTCTATTCCTACTTTCGTTGCCTGTGTTTTTGAGGTATTAGTCATGAATTCTTTGCCTAGATCAATATCCAGAAGAATTTTACCTAGGTTTTTCTTCTAGTATTTTTATAGTTTCAGGTCTTACATTTAAGTCTTTAATCCATTTTGAATTTATTTTTGTATACAATTTATTTTTGTATAGGGGTGCAGTTTCATTCTTCTACATATAGCAATTCAATTCCTCCACCATGAGTTATTGAAAAGGGTGTCCATTTCTTGTCTATGTTCTTATTGACTTTGTTCAAGATCAGTTAGCTGTATGTGGCTTTATTTCTGTGTTCTCTATTCTGTTCTACACATTGACCTATGTGTCTATTTTTATACCAGTACCATACTGTTTTGGTTACTATAGCCTTGCTGAATAATTTGAAGTCAGGCAAAGCCTCCATCTTTATTCTTTTTGCTAAAGATTGCTTTGGATTTGCAGGCTTTTTTGTTTTTGTTTTTTTGTTTTGTTTTGTTCGGTTTGGTTTGTTTTTTTTGGTTCCATGTAAATTTTAGAATTGTTTTTACTAATTCTGTGAAAAATGGCTTTGATATTTTGATAGGGATGCAATGAACCTATAAATTGCTTTGGGTGGTAAGTTCATTTTAATGATATCAAGTCTTCCAATCCTGGAGCAATAGATGTTTTTCCATTTGTTTGTGTCATCTACAATTTTTTTCATCAGTGTTCTATAGTTTTCCTCATAGAGGTCTTTCACGTCCTTGGTTAAATATATTCCTCAGAATTTTCTTTTCTTTTCACAGCTGTTGTCATTGGGATTGAGTTCTTCATTTTGTTCTTGGATTGGTAGTTACTCATATATGGAAATGATACTGATTTTTCTATGTTGATTTTGTATCTTGAAACTTACTGAATTCATTTATCAAATCTAAGGGTTTTCTTATGGAGTCTGTAGGGTTTTCTAGATAAAAATATATATTATCAGCAAACAGATATTTTGATTTCCTCTTTTCCAATTTGGATGCCTTTTTTTTTTTTTTT
>NW_012149063.1:296019-300536 GCF_000956105.1 Propithecus coquereli
AATGTTTCTTTGTTGATTTCCTTTTTTGATGATCTATTGCTGTAAGCAGGGTGTTGAAGGATTGTTATATCCTCTTGCTGAGTTGATCTCTTTATATTCTACAATTTTGGGGTAGATTGTTCTGTAAATGTCTGTTAAGTCCATTTGGTATAAAGTCAAATTTAAGTTCAATGTTTCTTTGTTGATTTCCTTTTTTGATGATCTATTGCTGTAAGCAGGGTGTTGAAGGATTGTTATATCCTCTTGCAGACTTCCATAGTATAGAATATTATATTCTGTAGAAAAGTATTTTCTACAATTTTGGGGTAGATTGTTCTGTAAATGTCTGTTAAGTCCATTTGGTATAAAGTCAAATTTAAGTTTAATGTTTCTTTGTTGATTTCCTTTTTTGATGATCTATTGCTGTAAGCAGGGTGTTGAAGGATTGTTATATCCTCTTGCTGAGTTGATCTCTTTATCATTATAAAGTGATGTTTTTATCTGTTTTAACTGTTTTTGATTTAAAGTCTTTTTTACCTGATATAAATATAGCTGCTCCTGATCACTTTTGGTTTCCATTTGCCAGGAATATCTTTTTCCACCCCTTTGCTTTCAGACTATTATTACTGATAAGGTGACTTTCTTGTAAGAAGCATATAGTTGGGTCATGTTTTTAAAATCCATTCTGCTATATCTTTTAAGGGCAGCAATTATGTTCAAGGCTAAAATTGATACATGAGGCTTTATTCCTGTCATATTGTTAATTATTTTCTAGTTGTTTTATAATTTTGATTTCTTCCTTTTTCTGTGTCTTTTTGTCCTTGTGGATTGATAAAAATTCTGATGTGTTGCCATTTTATTCCTTTCTCCTCCTTTGTATGATTGTTTTATAAGGCCTTTGAGTTTCATATTTTCATGTGTTTCTGTGATGGTAATTAGTGACCTTTTTTTCCCACATTTAAGATTCCTTTTGAGTATTTCCTGTAGGGCAAAATCTCTCAGCATTTGCTTATCTAGGAAAGCTTTATTTCTCATTCATATCCTGAATTGATTTTTTGATTTCTTTGTATTGGTGTTCAGATTTTCTTGCATCTCATTGAGCTTTTATAAATTCAATATTTTGAATTCTTCATCTGGCATTTCGAGTTCAATTTGATTGGCAGCTTTTGCTGGACAATTGCTGTGGTCCTGTGGTGGTGTTGTATTCCCTTACTTTTTCATGTTTCCTATGTCTTTCTGTTGATATCTGTATATCTGGTATAGCAGTCACTTCTTCCAATTTTTTGAAATTGCTTTCGGAATTGGCTTTTCCTGAAGATGCATATTGTTTATTGAGTAGCACACTTTGACTTTGATTTTGGGTGACTGTAGTAGTGTGATCTTTGTAATGATTTCTTTGACAGTACACAGCATCAGCAATATCTGCAATTTTCTCAGTAGCGTAGGGTATGTCTATTAGTTGAGGCTGTGGTGAAATTTTGCTGTGGTTTGTATACCAACTGAGCCATTCTTCAAGCCCAGGTCTCTAGGTGACTTGCTTAAATCTAGTGGTGGAAGCACCAGGCCAGGTGCATCAGTGGGTTCTCAGGCTCCTAGGGAGCTGCTATAATGTGAGTGATGACAGTAACAGTGGTGTAGCAACCCACTGGGACTCAAATGGTTTGTGTTAGTGTTGCTAATAGCTGCAATGGGTTGGATGGGTTAGTATGCAATCTATAGCCATCTGTAGCAGGATAGTGGCTATTGTTCTAAGTGCACTTAAGAGAGTTTGGTTTCCCTTGCTCCTCACAGGCCAGGTGGAGCTTGCAGCTGCATTGCCTCAAACTGGGCTGAGGGTGGGATGCAACTCAGCATTAAACTCTCAACATGGCACTGGCTATGGACCTGTGACTGGAGAAAGCTAGACCCCACTCAGGCGAGCAGCTTGGGCAAGAAGTTGTGGAGAGACTGGTCTGCTCCAGTCTCAGCCTCACAGCAGCTTGCTTCAGGGAAGTAAATGTTATCCCAGGTATACACAGGAGAGCCTGGTTTCTTGTCCCTTTTTGGCCAGGTGGCAGCTCCTTCCCTGTCAGTCCAAACTTAGCCAGAGGGTAGCGCATAGCTCAATATTAAAGTCTCAAAATGGCATCTTGGGCCTATGACTAGAGAGGGTGAAATCCCTCCCAGGCAAGCAGGTGGGGCAAGAAGCTGTGGGTAATGTGATCCACTCATATCTCAGCCTCAAT
Organism: Propithecus coquereli; assembly: GCF_000956105.1. Taxonomy (NCBI): domain Eukaryota; kingdom Metazoa; phylum Chordata; class Mammalia; order Primates; family Indriidae; genus Propithecus; species Propithecus coquereli. The sequence continues at coordinate 298,224 of NW_012149063.1, forward strand.
AGCAGCCCACAGCCGGGCAGTGGGGACTTTCTCAGGGGTATGTGGAATTACCCAGTCTCCCCTCTCCCTCCTCAAAGCAGCACAGCAGCAGCAGCCACATCTGTAGATCCCCACTATCTAGCTTCTCAGAGTGGTGCCCAGCTGAAGCTGGTCTAGGCTCAGATGCCTGTGGGTTCCCTTTATGGACCAATATCTCTGTGCAATCTCTAGGCAGCTGCCTATGTTAGGCCTGAGGCCCATGTGGGTTGAGGGGTTCTCCTGTAGCCAAGATTATAAAAGCCCATTTCAGAGTGGTGAGCCATAGAGGTTTCTCTCTTACTGTTCCCCTGCATCCATAAGCTTTTCCTGGCTCTCAGCCAGTCCCCAGCTGGGCAAGCTGCCTTGAACCCTCTCCTTTCTTACTGTTGGAGCTTCCTGTCACTTCTCCGGTGAATCCTAGCATTCTCCCTAAATGATTTGTTTGAAGTTTGAGTGCTTCTACTTACTGTTCTGGTTCTTATCAGTGGAGGAGGAGACATATACTACCTGCATCTAGTCGGACATCTTGATTCCTCTCTCCTTAGTATGATTTTATTTTTGAAAAAACTCCAAGCATAATTCAAAGAAGTAATATATGTGTCCTGAAAATGTCTGTTAGAACTCATATTAAACTTTTAAATAGTTGCTGTCACTGAAGAATATAATGGAGAGTTGAATGAAGAGTTATATATTATGTCATAAAATTATCTATTATTTTATGATAATTATATATCTCTTTTATAGGAAAAATACCTGAAAAATCAAACTGCTACTTATTTTACTTTTCTCAGGGCATTATATTTTTGATAAAAGAATATTATAAATTTCAATTATATTTTAAACCATTTTCACATTTTCTAATATAAATGCAAATAAATACCACTTGCCTCTGTAAAAAGAGAAACATGAGCATTGCTTCTTGAATTCTCCACTGTATTTACTTTAAAAATTCAGAGCCAATACAAATTTTCCCAAACTTCTAAGAAAAAAGTTATTATTTTTGCTGCAATTTCACTGTCATCCTTATAGTCTCTTTCAAATCATTCTTTGAAACATTTAAAATTACATTTATGAGAAATGTGCAGCTATTCTGAGAGAAAATATAAAATGATATAAAAACAGAAGAAAAAACAGTTGGCTGCCTCTATAGGTCTTCTCATTTCCATAAGAGACTTAATATGATATCAAGTGCCTAAGAAAAAATAAGTTAATGTTTTTTAATTTGTTTGTGAGTAAAAGACTGGACTTGCTTCAAATAAAGGGTCGATATTATAGTGCTTCATATTAAAATATCTGCAAGCTTTAGAATTATCAAAATGCTGCAAGGTCATGATCTCCAAAAGGAACTTGATTCATAGATTTGTGAATCAAAATTCAACTAAATTACCTTACTTAAGTGAGCATAATGTAATGATAGCAATGTCCATTGCCTCTCACCTTCCCTTTTATTTCTTTCCTAAATTTCATCACACTAACTCTTAGTTCAATTGTTATAGCTTCAGAAGTAGCTAAAGAATAAATGCTATGTGTTTCAATAAAATGGAGGTATAAATTTCAATTTAGAACTCAGTATTATTCATATAAGTAATTCCATAATAAAAAACTCTTTAGCTATTGTCAGTGGATAAATTTAATACGATTTGATTTTTTAAACAATAGATAGTAAGGACCTTTCATAATATTGGTTCTTAAACATGAAAAGACTCTCAAACTATTTTTACATATGCACCTTACAAATTACTGGATCCAGATAACTTATGTGACTGGTAAAAGAGAAGAATAAAAATGTACTATTTCCTGGTTGGTACAGAAGGAAAAAGCAAAATTAGACAAAGTTTTTGAATAATGGTCATACTCCCAAAATCTAATAACATGTATTGTTAACACTCATTTCGATCCTTATAAAAAAGAAAATTTAATTGAGGATAATATTTATTAGTCACCATCTAACAGGAGCCTTCTGTCACACACTATTGATGTGACCTTCAGAGAATAAATTTACTTCTCTCAATTTCAGTTTCTTCATTTGTAAAAATGGGGATAATGGCATTTCTTTTGTATGGCATGTGGTGATTAAACAGGATCAAGCGTGTGAAAGCTTTTAACCAAGCACCTGTCAGACAGAAGATGGGGGAAAACATAATACATGATAGTTTTCTTACTCACAGGGATGTTGGGTGATTGAAGACTTAACACAGTTTTGCATTCCCTAAAGAAAATATATACCCAATGAGGAAAAATATGAATAGGTATATTGTGGAGAGTTATGGAATGGATTAGAACGTAATATTAAGA
>NW_012149063.1:311787-313080 GCF_000956105.1 Propithecus coquereli
CAAGGACTTCTAGCACTATGCTGAATATAAGTGGTGAAAGTCTAGTCTTGTTCCACTTCTTAGAGGGAATGCTTTCAACTTTTCCCCACTAAATATGGGGTTGGCTGTGAGTTTTTCACATATGACCTTTATTATTTTGAGTTGTATTTCTCCTATGCCTAGTTTGTTGAGAATTTTTATCATGAAGCCATGCCGAATTTTATTGAATACTTTTGTTGCATCTCTAAAGATGATCGTATGCTTTTGTCTTTAATTATTTTTATGTGGTGTATCATATTTATTGATTTGCCTATGCGGAACCATCCTTGTATCCCTGGTATAAAAGGCATAGCATCTTTTTGATGTGCTGTTGGATTCTGTTTGCTAGTTTTTTGAGGTCATTATGAGAATTTTTGCACCTATGTTCATCAAGGATGTTGGTCTATTGTGCTGTTTTTTTTGTTGTTGTTGTGTCCTTGTCTGGTTTTGATATCAAGGTGATACTGACCTCATAGAATTATTTCAGAAGAATTCTCTCCTCAGTGTTTTGGAAAAGTTTTAGGAGGATTGGTATTTCCTGGGCTTTTATTGGTGGGAAGATTTTTTATTACTGATTCAATGTTGCTACTCATTATTGGTCTGTTCAGGTGTTCTATTGCTTCATGGTTCAATCTCAGGAGGTTTTTTGTTTCCAGGAATTTAGCCATTTCTACTAGGTGTTCTGGTTTGAGAGCAGACAGTTGTCCATAATCTCTGAGGATCTTTTGTATTTCTTTGGTATAAATTGTAAAGTCTCCTTTTTCATTTCTGATTATCTGGATCTTTTCTCTTCTTTTCTTGGTTAGTATGCCTAGTAGTTTATCAGTTTTGTTTACCTTTTCAAAAAGCCAACTTTTTGTTTCACAGATCCTTTGTATTATTCTTTAGGTCTCTATTTCATTTAGTTCTCCTCTGATCTTTGTTATTTCTTTTCTTCTGCTTACCTTGGATTTGGTTTGTTTTGTTTTTCTAGTTCCTTGACATGTGACTTTAGGTTGTTAAATTGTAATCTTTTTACTTTTTTGATGTAAGCATTTAATGCTATAAACTCCCCTTTTGACACTGTTTTTGTTGTACCCACAGGCTTTTGTATGTTGTGATTTCATTTTTCATTCTTTTAGAAAAATTTTAAAATATGCACCTTATTTGTTGATCCCATAATCATTTAACAGCATGTTGTTTAATTTCTATTTATTTGCATAGTTTGTGAACCCCTCTTTGAATTGATTTCTGGCTTTATTCCATTGTGGTCTGAGAAGATACTTGATATGATTT
>NW_012149063.1:317205-318922 GCF_000956105.1 Propithecus coquereli
CCCAATGAGGAAAAATATGAATAGGTATATTGTGGAGAGTTATGGAATGGATTAGAACGTAATATTAAGATAAAATATCTCTTTAAAAAATCCCCTACACAGTGTTTCTAAGAGTAGGAAGTTATTAGATTGGAAGCTAGGTCAGAGATTTCAAAGTAAGCTTACAAAACAAAAAAATAAAGCTTTTCATCTCCAGTCACTTAAGTCAAATATTATTTGGCCCTACTAATTGCACCTAAAATCAAAAAGGCGTTGGCTATTGAAAAATTCGGTGTCTTTTTTTTTGTTTCTATCTTTCATGCCTAACCACACATATTTTGAAGCTGAATTGTTATTGTCAAGCTTGAAATTCATAGAGTTGTTTTTTTTTTTAATGGAAAGATCAACAGATTAAAATTTACAACTGCATTTCGGTATGGTCACAAGTGCAGGGGAAATTTATCATCTTTGACAGACAGGAAAAAAGAATACAATCAGTAATGTTATGAACAGCACATTTTTCTTTAAAAGACATAGCGAGAGGAGGTAAAGGATGTTCTATAGTTGAGGCAGCTGGAAAGGAATGAGAGAAGAGAAACAAAAAAGGAATCAGAAAAGCAAAGGTCTGCCTGACATGGTCAGGTGCAGTCTGACCAGAGTAGAGGGAGAGTTAAGGTCAGTGGAGTGCAGAAGGCACAGAAGAGAGAGCATCAGGTGACTTGGAACTATCCTGGCCTCAGTGAAAACTGAACCCCAGTGAGAGAGCAGGTATATTTAAGGTAGTCCAGGGAGCTTATAAAAAAAGAAGAGGAATTGGATATCAAAAACATTTTGTGATGCTGTAATGAGATCTCTGTGTTGGTGGATTCATACCCTAAGGAATACAATGCAAGTCCTGTTATCTGAAACATGTTAAATTAGAGAGGGAAATCTACCCGAATCCTCTGTGAGGAAACACTCTTAAAACATCACATTATTTATATTATGATTACAATTTTTGCAAATTCTGTGTTTTGCTTTAGGACTCAGTGGCCTACTAAACAGAGGTACCCAAAATTACTCAGTTAGGATAAAGGTATTATTTCTTTGTATACAACTGTTTTTGTTTGGTTTGGTTTCTAGACCTGATGACTTCACAGTTTCTTTCTGCATCAAAATCTACCTAGCTGTGGATACAGAAATCCCTCAGATAACTGGACCATCCAACTGGGACACTTACACTAGCCTGCATAAAGCACCTGGGTAATTGGCCCTTTTTCTTCACATCATTTAAAGGAATGGAGTAAAAACAGAAATAGATACCCTTGGCTGCTTCCCACAGTTGACTTAATTTTTGCTGCTCTCTGCATAGCATGCTGTTACTTTGTGTTAGCTGTCATACCAAATGAGGAAGTATTCATCATTTACCATGGTAAAACATTTCATCTTCCAAGTAATGCAGATTTGTGCAATTTCGCATTAACAAAAAGAAACATGGTTTGCAAATAGTCTCATATTTTTCAAGAGGGGAAAGAAATAGAACAAAGCACCTAAGCAACACTCGATTTTTCTTAGCAAACCAAAGCTACCATATTTTATTTTGATAAATGATACTAATGATGCTTGGGGACTTTTACAGGTGTTTAATTCCTCATTTCACTACATTGTTGTTTCTATTATTTTCTGTTAAAGTACTCACACACACAGTCTGTTAGCCTACTTTCTGTCATCATTGTTTTTGGCACAATATATTTAGAAA
>NW_012149063.1:320892-321434 GCF_000956105.1 Propithecus coquereli
TATTTTTTATCCCAGAATATTACAGGGGTACAAATGTTTAGGGTACATATATTGCCTTTGCCTTGTCCAAGTCAGAGCCACAAGAGTGTCCATCCCCCAGACAGTGTGTACCATACACATTAGATGTGAATATACCCATGCCTTCCTTCCCCCTCCCACCAGCCTGACACCCAATGAATGTTACTACCATATTTGTAAATTAAGTGTTGATCAATTAATACCAATTTGATGGTGAGTACATGTGGTAATTTTCTTTTTATTTATTTATTTTTTAAATTCAGGATATCATGGGGGTACAAACATTTTGGGTACATGTAATGCCTTTGCCTCACCCAAGCCAGGGTGACAAGTATGCCCTTCCCCCATACAGTGCACACTCCTTCCCTTAGTTGTGGGTTTATCCCCACCACCACCCCCCACCTGACCAGCACCCAGTGAGTACTACTAACATGTGAGCACCTTAGTGTTGTCGATCAGTTAATACCAATTTGATGGCGAGTACATGTGTTGCATGTTTTTCCATCCTTGTGATACCTCACTTT
>NW_012149063.1:322813-325914 GCF_000956105.1 Propithecus coquereli
AATTTCTACTAAGAATAGAATAATTTTAGGATCAAGTTTGTAAACCCATTTTTATAACTTTCATTTCCTGGAATGAATATCTATTTTCATATAATATAAAGCAATATCAGTGAAAACTTCAGAATGAGAAAAACGTCAGCCTCAATATGTGGGGATTCTTCAGGGTATAAAAAAGCTTAGAGATTGTGACAGAGTGCTCAGGGCTGTGAGGAAAGGTGAAAGGAGAAGCTCAAGAGACCAATATGGCTCTAGAAGGGAGAGACAGAACAGGATTTTGAATCTGAGGGAGAGAGGGCAACGTATTGTTACTCCTTCCATGAGCTCAATTTATCCATAGGAATGTAAAGAACATGATATAAAATTTTTCTTTCTCATTTCTTCTTTTCTTTCTACCCTTCTTTTCTTCTTTGAACATATTACAGATTTGTTTCAAAAGTAATTATCTCTAAAATCTGTTTTCAATAAGCATAAGAATCTGAGTATATAAAACTAAGAGAGATAGAGTAGGAACTTATCCTTAATGATTTGGTAAGAAGTTAGGAAACAAAAGGAAGATTTAAGAAAAATACAGTCCATGCTTATTCATCTATTCAACACCTATTTTTTGAGGTCCTACTTGTCCTACTTGTATAGTACCCTGAGCATCCTCAGGTAAGTAGTCCCTTGTCCCTTCCCCCCAAATATGTAATCTAAAAGTAAGAAAGACTCACATGACCAAGGCCTATAACAGAGAGATGTACTGATTATAGTGATGGTAAGGAGGATAGACAAAGTTGGAGGCATCACACTATGTGATTGCAAAATATATTACAAAGCTATAGTTATCAAAGCAGCTTGGTATTGGCATTAAATCCAATGGGACAAAAGAGACAGCCCAGAAATAAATCCATACATTTATAACTAATTGATTTTTGACAAAGATGTCAATGCTTCTGCACAACAAAGGAAACAATTAACAAGAGGGAAGAGACTACTTACAGATTGGAAGAAAATATTTGCAAGCTATACATCTGTTAAGGGGTTAATATCCAACATATACAGTCATATGGCACATAATGACATTTCAGTCAATGACAGAATAAATATATTACAGTGGTCCCATAGATTATAATACCATATATTTACTGCACCTTTTTAATATTTCGATACACAAATACTTACCATCGCATTACAATTGCTAACAGTATTCAGTATAGTAACGTGTTGTGCAGAATTGTAGCCCAGGATCAATAGGCTATACCATACAGTATATCTTAGGTGTGTAGTAGGTTTTATCATCTAGGTTTTTGTAAGTACACTTTACAATATTTGCACAATGACAAAAGCAACATATTTCTCAGAACATATTCCCATCATTAAGCAGCTATATAAGGGACTCAATCAACTCTATTTAAATAAAACAATGAATCCAATTTAAAATGGACAAGAGAACTGAAAAGATGTTTTTCAAAAGAAGACATACAGATGGCCAAGAGATACATGAAAAAAATACTCAACATCACTAATCATCAGAGAAATGCTAATTAAAACCACAATGAGATATCATCTCACAAATGTCAGAATGGCAATTATCAAAAAGATGAAACATAAGTGTTGGTGAGGATGTGGAAAAAGGAAACCCTGTTACACTGTTAATGGAAATATAAATTAAGACAGCCTTATGTAAAACAGTATGGATGTTTCTCAAAAAAATAAGTATAGAATTACCATGTGATTCAGCACTCACTTTTAAGTATTCATTCAAATGATTTGAAATCAGTTTGGTGAAGAGATGTCTGTACTCTCACGTTCATCGCAGCACTATTCACAATAGCCAGAAGGTGGAAACGATCGAAAATGTCCATTGACAGATGAATGGATAATAAAAAATGTGGTGTATATATGCAGTGGAGTACCGTTCAGCTTTTAAAAAGAAAGAAGTTTTGTCATTTACAACAACATGGATGGAATTAGAAAACATTATGCTAAGTAAAATAAGCCAGGCACAGAAAGACAAATACTGCATAGTCTCACTTATATGTGGAATCTAAATTAATTGCACTCAAAGAAAGAGAGAGTAAAATGGTGGTTACCAGTGGCTGGGAGTTGGAGTGGGTTTGGAGGTATGGGGAGATGATGATTAAAGGATACTGAAAGAAACCAAAATATCTCTCCTTTAAATATTGAGGATTGTTAAGTTAAAGACACTGAAAATGCAGGGAAACACTCTGCCTCTGCTTCTACTTGCCTGATGGTAGGACATAAATCCTTCCTTACCAGAGACAAAATTACTTATTGGACCAGAGGAGGCACCAGCAGGTACCAGAAGAATCTGGGAAGAGATTTTACTATCTTTTCACATTTTCCCACCCTTTAAAAGACTGGAACTACTCTCTCCTTTGTCTTGTCACTGTATAGGATTGATGGCTCTTTGTTAAAATACTATTCAAGAAAGTCCCCTAAGCCACTGCCTTGAGAGAGAAATACTTTTGAACTGGGGTCTCTCTCATGTGATGGGTACAGAATGTGTTAATAAAATTCTGTTTGCTTTTCTTTTGTTAATTTCACTTTTGTTTTCAAGAGAGTATCTCAACTAAAAACCTAAAAAGGGAAAGAAAAGAAATTTCTTTGCTCGCTTACAGTACAAAACTTCAATTAGACAGGAGGAATAAGACTTTTTTCTTTGAGAAGTATTGTACAGCACGGTGAATATAGTAAATAACAAAGTGTTGCACATTTAAAAACTGCAAAGAGAGTAAATTTCAAATGTTCTCACCACAAAAATGGTGTTTGAGGTGATGGATATGTTAATTAGCTTGATTTAATTATTCCACATTAGATTTGTAAATAACATCACTTTGTACCCCATAAATATATACAGCTATAATATGTCAATTGACAATTAAAAAACAAAAATTACAAAAAGAAAACAAAAGATGCCAACAATGCACAATGGTGAAACGACAGTCTCTCCAATAAATGGTGCTAGGAAACCTGGATATCAACATGCAAAAGAACTAAAATAGACCTTTGTCTCACACCATCTACAAAAATCAACTCAAAGTTGGTTAATGACTTAAGCATAGGTCAAAAACTATAAAACAATTAGAAGAAAACACAGG
>NW_012149063.1:329235-330832 GCF_000956105.1 Propithecus coquereli
AGATTTTTTTTCTGTAGCATACTATCTCAATTTAATTCCTTATTGTATATCAGTAAGATGTCAAGCTTACAATCTGATTTTTTAGAGGTCAAACAATGTAAATTATGTAAGTTATCCATCACAATAATTCACATCACCTTTTTGGAAAGAGGCAGTCAGAATATATCAGCATATGTCTGGTCTCTTCCTGTAAGACAAGGGAGAAAGTTTATAATATCCTTACTTTATTATTATTTTTTATGAATTCACTCATTTTGACGCAGCCTATTCCTTAAGACATTACCAGTGAGAAATAATTTGTAGAATATAACACACTATTGAAATTCATGTTATTTAATAATGGTGCGATGTAGCAGCTGGGAGCCCCTTTCTAGAGACAGGCTACCCGGATTTAAAGAACAGTTTAACATTTACCATCTTGTTCATATCCTCTCTAAGCTTTAGTGTCTTTATTTCAAAACTGATGCATTAATAGAGCATATCATAATATTACAGCACTTATTGTGAAGATTAAATGAGAATTTTTTAGCACAGTTTCAGGCACACCAAAAATATAATTTTTACCTAATATAATTATATTATCATAATGTCACATAGCATTTGGTTACTCATGCTTGAAAGACATAAAGGTACTCTTTCCTGTGACAGAATGCTGATATAAGGCATATATCTCTGTTCTGCAAATGCTAAGCAGTTGATAACAATTGTCTTCATTCCCCAAGAAATTCAGATGAAATGTTAGTGAAAACTAAGCAGTCCAATCATAAACTGAGGATTAATTTCTATCACAGCACATCATTTTATCAAAACTACCATTTCCACAGTTGTGACCAAGCACTATCTAAATTGTGAGGATCATCTCACATCCTGGGAAATCCACCCACCTATTAGGGGACTCGCTGCATAATCATTCAATTATTTCTTTAACAAATATATTGAGTACTTACTGTATGCCAAGCACCATTCTAACAGTTGGAATGCTACAGCAGCAAGATGTATGCAATTCTGCTCTCATGAAATTTATAATCTAGAAAGAGAAAGAGACAATAAAAAGTAATTATTTAATTACAATTGAGATGAGCCATTGAAGAATTACAGAGTTCTAAGAGGGTGAATAATAAAGGATTCTAACCTATCTGTGAGGGTGATGTGTTTAGGAAAGGCTTTGCCCCACAAAATTTCTTTTTAAACTATTACCTCATCAAATCATGTTAAAGAGAGTAATTCTCATATATGGCACTTTGCGATTTTTACTTAAGTTCCTTCAATTCCTTAGGCTTCAATTTCCTTGTTTGTAAAACAGGGATAATAATATTTACTTTAAAGGGATAATGTGATGGTTAGAAAAAGTGTGTACAAATTACTGGCCAATTCTAACTATTCACTGTCTACATACATGTAGCAAACATAGCTGTTTTCTACACTTAGTATCAGAGAGACATTGAGGCTAAAAAATATTGGCTGTTATTATAATAAATCTAAACTTTATAAGTAATTAATTTCTGGGTGGTTGTAATTTATACTCTTTCAGAATGAATAGAAGTGCAACATTTGTTTGTGTGTGTGTGTGTGTGTGTGTGTGTGTGTGTGTGTGTGT
>NW_012149063.1:330882-332008 GCF_000956105.1 Propithecus coquereli
TATATTTCAGCAGTCCACCATGGTGAAACTAGGCTTTTAAAATGTTAATCATTCATTTCAAAATGATCCCTGTGTTCTATTTTGTCTGACAATGTATTTCCCAGGAGGAGTAACAAATTCCGTGCTTGACTCTTGTCCAGTTAGCACAGGGTACATAATGCTCAATAATTTAACCCTCAATCTTCCATTCTCTTCTGAAAATGGACAAAGGGCCATTATTCGCTTCACAATTCTTAGTACTGTTAATGAGGAATGCCCCTGGAACTCCTTCAATGACTTCTCCCAAACCTCTGCCATCTTCCTTCTTACTCTTGATTCTCCTCCAGAGACAAAATATCATAACTTTCCATCTGTAGAATTTCCTTGTCAATTTTCCCCTCAAGAATGCATTTGAAAGGGATAAATAGAAGGAGAATTGAGGATTTTGGGGGTAGTGAAACTATTCTGTATGATACTGTAATAGTGGAGACATGTCATTACACACTTGTCAAAATCCATAGAATGTACAACACCAAGAGTGAACCCTAATGTAAACTATGAACTTTAGTCAATAATAACGCATCAATATTGACTCACCAGTCTTAACAAATAAACTACACTAAAGTAAGATGTTTAAAAGAGGGGAAATTGAGGGAAGGAAGCTGAGAGAGTTTGTGGGTACTCTCTGCATATTTCACACAATTTTTTTCTGTAAACCTCAAACTAAGTCTACTAATTTAAAAAAATAGACATACAACTTTATAACCTAGCTGCTTCACTTCTAGATACTCACCTAAGAGAAATAAAAACATACATCCACACGAAGACTTAGACACAAATGCTCACAGAAGCTTCATTTCTAATAGCCCAAACTGGAAACAACCCAAATATCTATCAACAGTGTAAGTGGATAGACAAATTGTGGCAAAGATATGCAATGGAATACCTCTCGGCAGCTAAAAGATGAGCTGTCAGATGAATCCCAAAGTCATTATGCTGAATAAAAGATACCAGACAAAATAGAAGGAAGGGTTATGATGGAGATGAGGAATGTTTTTGCTGGTGATGGATATGTTCATTATCTTGATCGTTGTGATGGTTTCATGGGCATGTATTGTGTCAAAATTTATCAAATTGTTTACTCTAG
>NW_012149063.1:336343-338656 GCF_000956105.1 Propithecus coquereli
ATGTATATTTTTAAAATTTAAAGGAAAACATAACTAGATTTCAGCAAGCCTGGAAAACAGGAGAGCTCTAGGGAGCTCAGCTGCAGGAGTTCATGGACCTTTACTCTAATGATCCACCATTACCTCAGCTAGCAACTTATTAGTTTTCTGTGCATCGTAGTTCAAATTCTCAAAAGGGAATCTGATTAATTCAGATTAGTTTATGGATTGGTTCCTCTTGGGTTGGATAGCTTCTCTTGGCTCAGTCAGCCATGTCAGGGGAATGACATTGTTAATTAAGGATAAGCAAGAGGAATCAAGATATTTCTCTAGTAGAGATGTTTATGATTCTGGCACACATTTATTTATATGTAAATGTATACTGGAAAAAAGACTATATGGATATTAAGAAAATGTAATTATCTTATCCTAGGAAAGTATATTTATGGGAAAATTGTTGTCTTTATTCTTGCGTATTCAATATCGATGAATGGCACAAAATTGCCTAAGTCAAATCCAGGTATCCTTCTGGACTGGCTCCCTTAACTTATCCACACATCCAATCAATCACCAAATCCTAGCTCTCCTACATCCTAAATAACATATCATGTTAAAATCACCTATCTATGAGTAAAATTCCTCCACTATATTATAAAATCTATGGATAAATGGATGGTGTTTGGTGTTTTCATCTGTAGTATCTAGCACAAGTCTTGTCACCGTTGACCCTGGCAGACACACTGCACCATTGTGAGACGCAGAAGCAGGGGATTTTGCCAAACCGTGCCCACAGAAACTGAGATAATAAATATGTGTTGTTTTAAGTTTCTAAGTTTGTGGTAATATTGTTATGCAACAATAGGTAATTAATAGAAGCAGCATTTATTTCTTCCTGCATAAGACTTTTAAAAATAATTAATGAAAAAGTCTCATTTTAAATTCTGAATCTGTGGTTTTATTTTCTACAATTTAGTATTGTCTTGACATGGAACACATGAATGGTGAAATGGGTCAACAAGATGAGGACAGGTGTGAGTAAATCACTGCAGCTTCTCTTTTGATTTTTTCTTCTTGCCTCTCTTCCACTGGCTGAGACTGACATTGTAGGCTATGGTCCCAAACTGTTTCAGTTCAAAAAACGTTGTTTTAGTTAGGAATCATTGCTGAATCACTGTTTAGCTTCTGCATCATACTTCCACATCTCTTAATCTTTCCTATAAGATGTCATGAAAGTGTCCAGTTCCCTGTTTTTATCTCAAGTCCAGATTCATTTACCGTAGGTGTTTCCCTGTTCCACGAACAGAAGGAGTATTATACTCCCACTAATAAAATAGTGAATAATGTGGCATCAAATCTGCAAAGTTTTGTATTGATATAACAGAGATGATTCAAAATTTTGCAATTTCCTCTTGATGTTCCAGAAACCATGATATTCTGAAACATCTAAGACACCTTGAAACCTGGAAAAAATCCACTCTAACCAACTGGAGTAATAGTATGTGTGAAAAAATGAATTTTGCCACCTAAATACTCAGAAGAAATTACAAAATCACATGAAACATAATGAAATAAAATTAGAGAAGTGGCATTTTTATTTATGCGTATAAAGCCCTCATGATTGTTCATTCATCACTGCCATACCTGAGTATGAGCTGCTGAAACTATGTATAGCCTCTCCTTCTCATCAGGAGAAAATAATGTATAGGTGGCTGAATGTCTCCTCTTCCTCTGCTCCTAGAGTTACCCAAGTCCACATATGTATCAAGTCTCCACACTCTTCCAGAAATTTTCCTTCTGGGAGTGCCAGGGATCCCTAAAACTGCCTACGAATAAGACTGAGATTTTCAGGCATCATCACCAGAGGCATTGAGCTTTGCGATAAGTTGTCTCTATAGATAAAGGACTCAGAATACCCAGGAGACTATTTAGCTGTTAAAAGCAAGACATTCAAGTAATTGGAAATTGATCAAAATGGAGTAATTCTCTACTCAGAGTATGCCCAGACTGAATAAGACAAGAAGGCAGAGGACATGTACTTTAAATGAGGAACCCTAGTCTAGCAAGAGATAATAAGTTGACGCTGAGATTTCAATACCTGTATGTGTAAGTAAGTCTGTTTTGGAGATAAAGCATCTTTTACCTTAAAAAGAAGCTTGGGGTGCTATGATTTATAAAACACATTATATTGAATCTTGAAATGTGTTCAGATACCTTAGGGTCTTAAGAATGATTATTTGCAATGAAACCTGCAAACAAACAAAACATACTAGATTGTAAACACAAGATTTTATTGTAAAAAGGTAAAAACTTATATTTAAATAATTTGCTGGAGTG
>NW_012149063.1:338706-340532 GCF_000956105.1 Propithecus coquereli
AGCAATAAACTTAACCAAAGAAATGAAAGATCTCTATAATGAAAACTATAAAAATTGATGCAAAAAGTTGAAAAGGACACCCAAAATGGAAAGATGTCCCATACTTATGGATTGAAAGAACCAATACTGTTAAAATGTCCATATTACCCAAAGCAATCTATAGATATAAGGCAATACCCATCAAAATAACAATGACGCTCTCACAGAAATAGAAAAAATAATCCTAAAACTTATATGGAATCACAAAAGACCTAGAATAGCTAAAGCTATCCTGAGCAAAAAGAACAAAACTGGAAGAATCACATTACCTGACTTCAAATTGTACTACAGAGCTGTAGTAACTAAAGCATCATTATACTGGGATGAAAACACACACATAGACCAATGGAACAGAATAGAGAACCCAGAAATAAATCCACATATCTCTAGTGAATTTATCTTTGTCAAAGGTGTCAAAAACATACAGCAGGGAAAGGACAGTCTCTTCAATAAATGGTGCTCGGAAAACTGGATATCCACAAGCAGATGAAACTATATCTTTATCTCTCACCATGTGCAAAAATCAAATCAAACTGGATTAAAGACTTAAATTGAAGACCTTAAACTATGAAACTACTAAAAGAAAATATTATGGAAACACTTCAGGTCTGAGCGATGATTTCTTGAGTAATACCCCCAAAGCAGAAAAACCAAAGCAAACTTGGACAAATGGGATCATATCAAGCTAAAAAACTTCTACACAGCAAAGGAAATAATCAACAAAAGAAAGAGACAACTTAAAGAATGGGAAAAAATATTTTCAAACTACCCATCTGACAAGGGATTGATAACTAGAATATATAAGGAGCTCCAATAACACAACAGGAACAAATCAAATCATCTGATTAAAAATGGGCAAAGGATCTGAATAGACATTTCTCAAAAGGAGACATACAAATGGCCAGCAGATATATGAAAAAATGCTTTATAACCTTAGTCATCAAAGAAATGCAAATCAAAACTATAATGAGATATCATCTCACCCCAGTTAAAATGGCTTTCATCAAAAAGACAGGTGATGATGAATGCTGGCAAGGATGTGCAGAAAGGGGAACCCTCGTACACTGTGGGTGAGAATGTAACTTAGGACAACAACTATGGAGAACAGTATGGCGGTTCCTCAAAAAAATGAAAATAGAACTACCATGTGACCCCACAATCTCACTGCTGGGTATATATCCAAAGGAGGGGATATCAGTATATCGAAATGATATCTGCACTCCCATGTTTATTTTAGCACTAGTCACAATTGCCAAGATTTGGGATCATCCTAAGTGTCCATCAATGGATGAATGAGTAACGAAATTTTGGTTCATATACATAACGGAATATTGTATAGCCACAGAAATGAAATCCTGCCATTTGCAATAACATGGATGCAACTGGAGAACATTACGTTAAGTGAAGCCAAGTGTAAAAAGACAAATATCACATGTTCTCACTTATATGTGGGAGCTGAATGTTAAAGCAATTGATTTCATGGAGAGTAGAGTGATGGTTACCAGAGATAGGGAAGGGTAGCAAGGAAGAGGGAATAAAGTATGTACAGTAAATGGCCAAAATATAGTTAGATTGAATGAACAATATTTTATTTCATAACAAAGTGACTATAATCAACAATAAGTTAGGATATACTTTAAAATAACTAAAAATGTGGAATTGGAATGTTCCTAACAAAAAGAAATTATAAATGCCTGAGGTGATAGATACCCCAATTATCCTGATTTGATTAATTCACATTGTATGCCTGTATCAAAGCATCACATGTAGCCTATAAAGATATACAA
>NW_012149063.1:352218-357852 GCF_000956105.1 Propithecus coquereli
GTAAGTAAAAATCAGAACAGTTACTGAATCAATTAAAGAAAATGAAGTAGAAACACCGTAGTGTTATTATAGAAGTAAATGGAAATGATCAACAGGAAGCACACATTTAAAAGAAAACCAAGTGTTTATTTTGTAGCTTTGTACACAGAAATGACCTAGGAGTCCTCCAACCCCAGTAACATGAACCTAATATGCACCCCCAGGTCCTAGATGATGATTTCTAATACCATTCTCAAAAGAACCAAGGGGGTTTTGAGCAATGGAAATTCCATGATTGGATCAGTGAAGATGTAAGGTAGGTCTAGGATATCCTAAATTGCCCAAAGAAAAGTAAGCTTTCAATGATTTAATAGCATTATTTCAAGAGTTAATAAAGAATAGTTGTATTTAAAATGTATTTTTGTTGAGCCATTATTCAATTATTTTGAAATTATTGAGTAATTTAATGTATTTTATCTTATCTTTCATTCTGAATAAAAGTGACCCAAAAATACCTCCTTTTGAAGAACAACAGAAGTAAAAGCATGTACTTTCTGGAAGAAAGCTTCTCAAAAATTAGGCCCACAGGACTACCACAATTAAGATAAAATGACATACAAACACTGGTTACTGAATATACAAGAAGGCAATTTGAGTAAGTGTAAGCAAAAACAAGAAATAACCATTTATATAGTAAGAATATTTGAAGAAATAAAAGAGGCAATGGCAAATGTGAATATAAAAAATGTCATCAAGTTTAACAGATACATTTTTCTAAAATAAAATATCTAGAAATAACATTAGTAGTGGAAAGTTAAATATGCACAATGCAATCTTAGGAATAGTCATTGAATTTAAATTTTAAAATGCTTAAGCCCTAGTTGATACATAATAAATAGAATAAGAAAATAAGCCAAAAATTTAAAAGCAAAAGGAGAGAAGAAATAGGAAAACCGGGACAGTAATAAATCAAATGTAAGGTAATAGATACAAGACTCAAATTATCAATAACTGCACGAATTGTAAATGAAGAAAACACATGAGTTAACGCTGAAGATTGTCAAATTGATTTTTAAAAATCAGCTGTATGTAGTTGTGGAACCATAATAATGACCATTCAAAGATGTCCAAATCTTAATCCTTGAATCTGTCACTATGTTAACTTACATGGCACAGAGAACTTTGTAGATGTGGTTAAGAAAATTGAAATAGGGAGATTATCTTGAAATATGCAAGTGGGCTCAATGTAATCACAAGCATCCTTACGAAGGACTCAGGAGGGTCAGAGTCAGAGAAGGAAATATGACAATGGAAACAGAGGTAAGAATGAGAGAGAGAGAAAGAGAGAGACTGATTTGAAGTTGCTACTTCAGGCTTCAAAAACCGAGGAAGGGGTCACAAGCCAAGGAATGCAAGCATTCCATTACCTCTGATAGAAGACATCATCTGGAATCTCCTTTCTGTGTTTGTTTGTTTTGTTTTGTAACTTAGAGTATGCAAATGCCTTTCTGCTATTAGTTATATTAGGATTATTGGCTGATCATCTTAATCCAAACATAAATTAAAGTAGGTTGGAGTTGTGATAGGGCATATTACATCTCTCTCACCTGTCTCAACTCTGAAAGGCTGAAAAATCAAGTACTGTCTTCAAGGATTCCTGCCCCAGATCTTTAAACTCTAATCCCATGCAATTTCAAAATCCAGAATATGTCTAAAGAGGAAAACTGTGATCTTGAGACAAGTTCTTTCCCATGGGACATCTTTATTTCCTATGTACCAGGAAACTGTAGGAGATTTCACTCTGTGTTTCAGACACCATTGGCCTAAATCTCTAGCCTCTCACATAGCCCCAGAACTCAGCAAATGTCATGGAGAACAGTAGCCATGTGTGAAGCCCCTCAATTTTCCAGTTTTTAACCCCAGGCCCACATTACTGTTAAAGTTTTGTTGGTTCTCTCTTTCTCCAGTGCACGATCTCTGTGAAGCTAATCTGGATCATCAGCCATCATTGACAGACACTCCAAAGGAGGAAAATCAATCAACAAATGACTTGTGATTGTCACTCACCTGGAAAAGTCTCTCTTCTCCACGGAACATTTGTTTATCCAGTCTTTGTATTTTCTATAGCCTTTTGGTACATTTAAAATGTGATTTTTAAAATATCAAATATCTGATCTAATTATTACAGGAATTGGCCTCTGTGAGCTGCTACATCCTGCCCAAAAGCAGAGGTTCCTGGGCTTCCCAGCATACTGTTTTTAGTAAAAACATAATTTTATTTTGAATCTTCAGTCTATCTTTTTACTGTCACAGCATAAGGGTATAGAGAAAGAAAATGAAAAATGAACAGTCTATATCTGAGCCATAGCCTACAACAATTTAGAGTAAAGGAAGAAGATTTAGCAAAATGTCTGAATAAGAACTGAGAAAATAGGAAAATCAAGCAAGTATGGTATTTTAGAAAGCAAGAGAATATAGACTATGATGGTAAATGTTGTGTCAAATTGGCTAGGCCCTAGTACTCAAGTGTTGGTCAAACACCAGACTAGAAGTTGCTATAAGGTTATTTTTTAGATATGAGTAACATTTAAATCTGTAGACTTTGGGTAAACCAGATTATTCTCCATAATTTGGGTGAGCCTTACCTAATCAGCTCAAAGGCTTGAAAGAAAAGAACCTCGAGGAAGAAGGAATTCTGCTTCAGACTGCTGCATCCTGACTCTGCAACATCAACTCCCCTTCTTCTCCAGCCTCCGGGCCTGCCCTGAAACTTTCATACTTGTCAGACCCGGAATGGTATGATCCAATTCATTAAAATAATCTCTCTCCGCCCCCCCATCTTCCCCGTCTCTAAATAGATAGATATCCTATTGCTTCTGTTTTTCTGGAGAACTCTGACAAATACAGAGACCTTTCAGATTGTTCAGATAGAGAACATTCTTGAATGATGTTGAAAAAAATCAAGTGACATAAAGGCACACAATGACCATATAGCATAGATGTCACTGTGGTCCTTGGTAAGAACAGCATTGGTGGAGTGTTGGGGACAAAAGCCTGATTGGACAGGCTAAAAAAGAAAAAAAGCAGATAAGTGGAGATTGTGAAACAAATAACTTCTTCCCTCTTTGGTATTTATTCATGCATGTTTCTTGTCTTAAGCAAACTTTTGCTTGAGAAGGTAGTACCACATCTTTAATCCCACACAGTTCCTAATCCATTGATTTGAACAGTGTAGGTACTGTTGAATATTTGTTAAGTAAAACATTACATGACTTTTGCCCACAAACATAAGTGATATTGCTAACTGGTAGAGAGAAAGGTTTTTGAAAGTTTGGATAAGGGTAGGGGAAGGGGAATATGTAAAACGCACATAAAACTTAGTTTAAAAACAGTGTAGAGACTATTACCTTCTGTGGTGGTCTCAATAATGGCCCCTAAAGATATCCATGTTCTAATTCCCACAACCTGTGGATGTCACCTTATATGGTACTTTAAAGATGTGATTAAGAATCTTCAGATGGGGAAATTTTCTGGGATTATGTGGGAAACCCTACATGCAATCACAAATATCTTATAAGAGGGAGGCAGAAGCAGACTATACCAGAGAGGATAAGGCATAGACAGGATGGAGCAGTGAGAGATTGAAAAATGTTATGCTGCTGGCATTGAAGGAAGGTGGCATGAGCCAAGGAATGCAAAGAGTGCAGTTCTGGAAGCTGGGAAGGTGAGGAAACATATTCTCCCTAAGAGCCTCCAAAGGGAGAGCAGCCCTGCTAACACCTTGCTTTTAGCTCCCGAAGACTCATTTTGTACATCTGGCCTCAAAACTATAAAATAATAAATTTCTGCTGTTTTAACTCACTAAGTATGGGGTTATTTGTTCCAGCAGCAATACTAATACACCCACCTTCTCATATAGAGGAGTCACACTCTAAAGACTTCGAACAAACTTGGATTGACTATGTGGAGTGCTGAGGTTGTTTGAACAACAATAATCTAGAACTTTTGACAGCTTCAGGAGTCTGTCTAGGTTTTATGTTGGGAAAACTATAGGGAGAACTAATAGTTTTTACTTAAATAATTAACTGGCCAAAGAGTGTTATAGGTAGGAGAAAGAGAAAGAAAATGAGCATTGACATCTTGGTAGATAGCAGGGCGAATCCATGTGTGAGGTGAGATGATAAGGACTTAGATAATATTAATAGTAGAGAAAATATGAAAGGAAAAAGGAACTGTTGATAGGAATTCGCCCAAGTTCTAAAGATAAAAATTTTTAAATGACTCAACAATGTTGCAAATGGGAGACTAGAAGAATAGTGCTTTTGGTGGAATTGATAACTACCAGAAAAGAAAAACAAAGTTAGTGTGGTGGGGAGGACCAAATGAACCATGAGTCCATTTGGCATTCCACATGGAAAAATCTAGTAGAAACTAAGACACATGAAATAAGCCTAATAAATTGAGACTACAGATGGATCTGTCTGCATGATTGAAGCCCAGACAGACAACAGATAAACTGTCTTAGAATGAGAGAATAAAGAGACAAACTGAGGTTAAAAAGTCGATATGGAAGGTGAGAGGAAAAACTAAAGTTAAAGAACAGCTCGGGGAATATGAGTTAAAGTAGAGAGGTTTCCAGTTGTATAATTTCTACTTCAGTCTGACAGACTAGATGTACACCAGATTTCTTAGGGTAAGGGACAGGCAGGTAAGAAGAAAGAAACTGGATAAATCTGTATGTTTCCTTTTTATGATTCCTTCCATTTAGGTTATAAAAGCTTTCAGACTTCTCAATTTTAGGAACTCCACATCTAATGGTATCAAATATTTCCTTCGTCAGACAGGGTCTCTGATGGATTAGTCTTTACTTTTGTTGCCAATAAAATCTAAGGCTTGGTTTAGTCAATACTGTGAGCTAAAATGTTGGTCTCTGCTAATCCTAGTTTTATCATCTGTGCCTTGGGAACCCAAAGAACATATGCTTTTTTTTCTGTTCCCCTATATACAAACTTTTAGGCAGACAGTACTGTAAATGCTACCTGTGTTGATTCTCCCAGTATCTTTGCAATTTGTTTGGAACAAGGGACCTATTGATCTTAATTTTGGAATTCAGACAGACAATGGGGAGAGATTCAGTTTCTTTCATTTCTTCTTCTTTCCATTGTCCTCTTTTCTTTTTCTATGTTTTCTGTTCTTCTCTGTTCTTTTCTAATTAACGAGAGAAAAAAGTGGCATCCCTAACTTCCTCAAGCAACACTCCGTGATTGGCCAAGTCAGGCAGCTCTAGGAAGGTTGATTTCAGATCTTCTGGAGTCAACAGAAGACAGAGTGATGCTCCATTGACCATCATTCCTTCTACCAAAATAATGATGTCATTTTAATTGTGAAACTGCCAGTCTTGAGTAAGGTGCAAAATGAATCACCATGTAGTTTAATACATTTTTGCGTTCTTCTACTTGAGCAAAAATAGAACAACAGATGGCCATAAATTCAGGAAAGCTTAATGAATTGGCAAGTTATGAGATAAAGTAAGTTGGAATGGAGTAACTTAAATGTCTATTAACAAAGGATGAAAAATTCTCAAAAATATTATTTTGGAAAATAGGACACATTATAATTTATAACTTGTTTTCTTTTAATCATCATTTTCTTGAC
>NW_012149063.1:358343-359551 GCF_000956105.1 Propithecus coquereli
TTAAGAATGTATTAATTGACAGGACTAATACAATACATACAGAGACTGGAAGAATGTCTAATAAATTATTCAGTAAAATAAGCAAGGCACCCTACCTTCCTCCAAGGCCAAACAATAGCAGGTTTTTCAAAGTCAGGATGTACAGTTTGAATATCGATAAAGAAGTAAATCACCAAAAACTACTGGGGAATTCTGATCTATTCACAAAGCCATGATAACTAGATGTTAACCCTTCAAACACAAAGAATTCACAGAGGAATAAGCAAAGACCACTCTGTCCTTTACATCAGGACAATATATTAATGCATTTAGTAATATTTTAAGCATAGATAGATTGCATTGCTTAGTAATTAGTGAGAGTGATTCAAATACTTGGCAATTTACAAATCATTCTTCAAAATGATTTCAGAATAAAAGCAATTAGGTTGCATCACAAAACAGTTCTCACGGTTCTAAGAGAAGTAGAAAAATTTAAGGATTGTGAGCTTCGATAAGATCAGAACTACAAAGTGTTCCTAGAATACTATAATATAAAGGTTACCTTGAATTTGTGAGAGCCAATTCAATCATGTGGCAAGACTGGAATTCAAATTATGTAGGAATAAAGAGAAAATGCAAGTAAGTAATTATGAACAGTGAGCCACATTACTTTTTGAATGAGCTTGGCTAGAAATGTCAGGAGTAGAAAGAGATGAAAAGACATTTCTGAGATCAAACCTCAGTATTCTTTTAGGAGACTGAATCAGAACAAAAGGGGATATTATTAGTAAAATAAAGTCTCACTCTATTTTAGATATTACTGAGATGCTGAGAAGACTCAACTTAGCTAAAATTTGGGAAGAGATATCCCGCCCCCCGCCCATATACAACTTCCGTGTTTTCCTCGAGTCCCATATTGACACATGTGCCAAAAGTGTTAGGTACAATAATCCTGAGTTTTGGTAACTGTGCAAAAATGTTTTACAAATACTGTAGTCACATTCAGAAGTAGATAGAGAAGATATCCAAGCTCCCCACCTCCAAAAATTGTTCATGTTTGAATCTCAGATATATACTTGAATATTCTCTAGAATACGTAGTAAGCACAAATCAAAGTGTCATGTACACTTCCAATATTCTCCCCACTACTAAAATATGGAATCACTTTATAATTTTACTTTAAAAGCCCAAACCCTACCTAACATTTTTGTGCAACACAATGGGATAAT
>NW_012149063.1:362581-363732 GCF_000956105.1 Propithecus coquereli
TATATATTTATCTTTTAACCCTTCAAATGAGATTGAGATGTTTCTACCTTTCTACCCTGTGTCTATTTTCTCTGCTTAATTCCCTGGGGGTGATAGAAATTGAATTTACTTCTCGCCATCCTTACCATAACAACACTCTTTTTCTTCTGGGTTCAACCTTACTTTGTGTGTTATCTCATTATATTATTGCACTTTGGTGGCCCTGGCATTAATTTCTGCTGCCTGTCCTCGAGAGCCCATCACAATAGCAGTTACTATGGCAGTATCCACACGTGTCCTCTGGGCCAATGCAATTGAACCATCCCATTTTATCTCTCTGGGATTTTGCTTCCTCTGTGGGTTTGTTCTGAAATTTCTTGCTCTCTGTTCAATTCCTGGAAATGTTCATGGGACAATTTTTACTTTTTTCACCCCTACCTTTCCTTCAGAGTTGATCTAAATAACCAAGGTCACCATTACAACAAATAACACCATAGCCAAAATCTAACCACTTTTTGCCATATTTTTTTTATGCTATCACTTTGGTTCAAGTCACCATCATATCTTGCCTGGATTATTGCAATAGCCTTCTAACTGGCCTCTGTTTTTATTGCTCTTGGAAATGCTCTAAGAAAAGTGAGTCAGGATTCTGTAGTTAGTAAGAAGTCTGTCTAGAGTTTAGTCAAGCTGAGAGAAAGGTTAAGGCCATTCTTTGTCATTTCTACTACTATCTCTGTCACTAATATGTGAACTTGAACAGGCCATTTCCCTTTTATGATCAAGATGATGTGGGCTTTTGACTACAGGGCTTCTATTAAAACCTCTAGTGTTAAATTTTATGTTTCAAAGGCTATTATTCATCCACTGTATATGCACCATTATTGCCTTACTGGTTGTTTACAATATTGAAATAATTTTGAAATTGTTTGTAAGTGGCCTCTGGTCCTTCCTGTCACTCTTAGAAGATATAGTCAAGGCTTCCAGGACTCTGCTTTAATAGTAGGATCATGTTCATCTGATATTGGTTGTTAAATATTTTGAATACCACTCTGATATGTTGCAATCTACTTTACGGTTAGTTTGGAAACCACTATAATAAATACATGGTGTTAGCAAAATAGGAATTTCTAAGATTTCAATATGTATTATTTCCCTAAGAATCTATACTTGCC
>NW_012149063.1:363782-364878 GCF_000956105.1 Propithecus coquereli
AAAAAAGTACCATAAATTAGATGGCTTAAATAACAGAAATTTATTTTCTCACAGTTCTAAAGGCTGAAGTCTAAGGTCAAGGTGTCAACAGGGTTCATTCTTTGATGGCCACTATCTTTTTGGCTTTCAGCAGCCTCTTGCTGTGTCCTCACATGGCCTTTGCTTTGTGTACACGCACTTCTGATGTCTCTTCCTCTTCTTACAAAGACACTAGTCCTATTGGATTAGGGCCCCACTTTCATGACATCATTTATGTTTAACTTATTTCCTTAAAGGCCCTATCTCCAAATATAGTCACATTGAGGGTTAGGACTTCAATCTATGGGTTTTGGGGGGACACAATTTAGCTCATAACAACTACTGAATCAGAATCTCTGATGGTAAAAGTTGAAAATCCACGTTTGCAAAAAACAACCTGAGAAATTCTTAGGTACACTGAAGTTTGAGATCAAAACTCTACAATTTACTAATGGTTTTCCATGGAGTACGATTTGTATTATACTGGACAAAGAAAACGGTGGCTATCTTTCTTTCTGGTCCTTTATGTGCTACTTGTAGTGAACTGGAAAGAATATGGTGTCATAGAAAGAGCTCAAAATTTTGAAGACATAAGTTCTGTCAAGAAAGAAGAGTACTGGACAAGTTAAACAGGCAAGGAAGACTTTATTCAAGACTATTGCTACAGTAGAGAGAGATTGAATTCAATTCTGCTGAAACAAAAGTTGGGAGAGTTTTCACTAGCTTGAGTAAGCTAGTGAAAAATACTGGAGGCCATTATGAGGGAGATTGATAGATGTCACCAAACTTCCTGTGTTTATTAATTGACTTTTATTGTAAGTTAGGCTCACAACCTCCCATCAAGAGGAGCAAATGCTATCTTTCTTGATTACATTTCAAAGGGATGGCTCTCAGATCCTTGAATATTTTTAAGAAATTCAAAGGAAATCATATATCAAAGCCAGGCATACATTGTTGTGCACTTCTTTCTGCTATTTCTTGAATAGCTTTATTCCAATTGTAAGTTAACGTATCTATATTTAAATCATTTCTGACTCCTGGACCAATAATTAGAAATCTCTTATTCTATTCATCTTAG
>NW_012149063.1:366517-368749 GCF_000956105.1 Propithecus coquereli
AAGATCTCTTAGTCTAATAAAGGGAGTGAAATAAGTGATTTATCTATAAAGTGCTAAGAGAGCACATGACTAATTCTGATTTTAGGTGGTAGACAGGTTAGAACTGTGATGACTGGAAAAATTAAGAGCATTTACAGTAAGATGCATTTGGGGATGGTTTGCTTGGCTAGAAGAAGAAAATTTAAGGGACCCATTAGAGTTTTCTTCAAATACGTAAAGGTTTTTTCATGTGGAAGAAGGATGGACTTGTTCTGTATGGTCCCAAGGCTTAGAACAGGCTCAATGAGAAAGTTACAGAGATATTTGGGGTTTAATGCAAGAAATAATTTTTCAGATCAGAGCTAACTCAAAAGCCCTGCTCTGTACTTTCACAAGTCCCACCAAGCACTTTCAACAACGAATTATAGTCAGAGATTAATTCATCGGAATCTTCCACCAAACTATAAGATCCTGGGGAACAAAGACTGCATGGGATTTAATTCAATATCTGGTGGCTTTTTCCAGCATATCCTGAATCTTGGTGTGTGTCAAGTGAATGAATTCACAAATAAAAATGATTCTCTTGTCATAAAATGCCAGCCCAGTCTGGAGGGCCCATTCATATTTGTATTGTAGAATAAGTCTAAGCATCGAATAATTGTTGAGACTAAGTGATTTAACGCAGCCTAACGGAAATGTGTCATTAAGACACAATTCTCTAAAGGCTCTGGTTGTACATTCGGTGCATTAGAATCTGGACTTTAGCATCCAGGTAGGTTTACTCAGATCACATATGTATAACAACACCTAGAGAAAGTCTTTAATTCATGTCCTCATGACGATATTAAAGCCTAGCTGAGAATGAATAAAAGGATATTGAAGAATTATTACTCACTATGGCTTTATTATAAAGTCAAATAGATATACTGTAGTTAGGTTCTAATATAAACTTACAGTCTATCTCCTTACTAGAATGGGAACAATCTTCCACCCCCATCAAATCGAATAGTCAGTGCACTTCTGGTTCACTTAGTGATCATATCGCTCTTAGAGGGAGCCTAATGCTACTTCTCAAACCTGTTCAGGCAGCAACTGAAAATTAGTCAGAATTGGTATACAAGATGAAAATTATTTTCAAGCCATGTCTCTAACTCTTTCAAGTCTTACTATCAACATGACGTGGACAATATGGCTCTCCATACCCTTTCCAATTAAGAGTCTCTAACCTGGCCTTTATAACTTAACAAGCATGAAATGAGGTCAAGAGGAGAGGCATGGTGGTATAAAGGCATGATTACTTTTTTAAAAGAAGCAGCAAAATGATGCTGATTCTTACTTGGTTTTCATAACAGCTTACAATTTTTTGGTAAGAAAATAATTAGAATCAACCCTGCCACAACTCGGTCTTGGACATTAGCATCTTTATATCTATCCAGTCACCTTACTTGTCTGATATTCCAATTAAGAACCATTTTCAGATATGTTCAATAAGTCATTAATAGGAGCACTTGATAAAGATAAAATGTCACCTAAACTGAATTTTCTCTCTGTACTGTATGGAATTACCTGACTTTGGTCAGGATGTATTTTGTCTATCAAGTTGCCTGTGTCTACTGTTCTTGTCACTCTGTCATGGAAGGAAATTAAGTTGATTTGACAGGATTTATTTTTCACAATGCCAAGTAGATTTTACCCAGCACCCCATGATTTTCTAGGTGCTTGCAAATTGATTTTTTAATGATATGTTTCAGTAAGTTTCCAAGTAACTAGTGATGATGACAGGTCTATAATTTCTAAGGTTATCTTTCTTCTTCTTCTTTTTTTTTTAGTCTTTCCAGAGTGGGAATAAGAAAAACAGTAAGATAAGTACTGCATTTAGCCTTTCTAATATAGCAGAATGCCTATGTCCTTTTTAAATTCACCGATGTTGTGCGAATTGTTTTTCATTGACTTTGGCAAGCTCCTGAAAAAATATTATAAGTCACCAGATTTTGCAGTTCAAACTGTGACCAGTTTATAACACAAGCCTCACAGGACAATCTTTATATCATACCCTGTATCTTTTCCAAAAACCATATTACAGCTGCCTTATACTTTACGCTTTCAAATAAGACTTTTGAAACTTATAGTTTGAAGACCGGCTAAATGTTGCAGCTATTTATGTGATTTATAGTCCTTTTTATGTGTGAAAATTCATTGGTTAAACATGTAAGATTTAAATACTATATTAAAATGCATTTCTGCCATTGAATT
>NW_012149063.1:369040-413787 GCF_000956105.1 Propithecus coquereli
AAACTGTGGTCTTCTGTAGTTTGTAGAAGAAGACAACTGATATTTTTAAGCACTTTTTGGTGCCAAACACTATACTTAAATACTGCTAACAAAAGCTAACACCCATTGACACGTACTTTTTACTAGGTTCTTTACAAAAAAGATTTCATTTACTTTATTCATCTCACAAGACTATGGTTGGAGATACTATTACCATCCTCATTTTCAAGTGAGAAAACTAATATTTAGATATATTAAATAATGCATCTAATGTCACATACTGGTGTTTGAATAGGAATTTGAAGCCAGTTGATCTAAATATGAACTCCATGCGTCTGATCATTACACAATAATGCCAAGTGGCCTAAACTCTCACAAATGACTTGGAGTTGGATATTAGGTTTATTTTTATACACATGGCCCCCAAGGCTCAGCAATGACTCAAACGTAGGTCAGTTACATAGCTTCGTAATTGTCACAACATGATTCAAATTCACATAGGGAGACAGAAACAAAATAATATCCTGTCAGAAACTATCCAAAGCAAAGTACATACCTGTAAGGAAACTATAAAGGAGACACTCTTTTTCTTAGGAAGATTTAAATTTTTCTAGATGTTCCAATTCCTCTGGGATGTTCCATTTTGGCCGTTTAGGGACCTATTGGGTTACTGTTGATTTTGGAGTTAAAACATACCCCCAAAAATATTCAGGGAAAAATAATAAACGCTAACTCAATAGCATCCATTAATTCATCTGGAACAGATTAACCTGTTAGCTCCAAAATAAGGAACGGAATCTAATTCCAATGGAGCACAAGGCAGATAAATCCTTCTAGAACTCATTGTATCGCCATGTAAGTATATCCAGGGAGTTACCTTTCAGGTTGAGGGTCCTAAATTTGTAAAGGTGAAGAATTTGAGATCTTAGAAAAGTCAGACTGTTTTACACACTTCCTTCTATTCCCACTGCACTCAAGAAATGGACTGGGACATATTCTTTGAATCCCAAATACCTTGGGCCATTGAATTTATATAAGTATAAAGAAACCAAGACCATGAGAAACCAAGTGACTGGACTTTAGTATCCTCAAGTACACATTTATCGCTCTGGACAGCTGGCCCTCATCTCAGCATTTCTGGGAATTTTCTAAGACCACAATGAACCATCTTATTCCATTTTAATCCCTTGTCTTTAACTAACTTTATTTCTGAAAATCAAATCCATCCTTAACAGATAATTTTTCTTTACTGAAAATTCGAAGTTGATTCGATTTTGTAATTCAAAAATAATTTACAACTTTTGAGGGAAATTTTAAATGTTTTTGATTGGTATTAGTTTAGTGCTCAGTTTGGGTATTTCTCAAAATAAATTAGTCTATTGAATACCATTTCTGGCACTACATAAAGAAATTATTTTGATATTTTGAAAAACTTTCAAAGTTTTATATATTCCCTCAGTAAGTGATCTATACAACAATTTCATATTATTTTCCTTGTATAGTAGATTAAAAATTTTCAGGTCAAAAAAGGCATTATGAGTCGCATTTTATCCTCCAGGAGACTATAGTTCAAGACTACCTGGTGGTTGAACAGAAACTCTTCAGCAACAATCTTGGCGTGGTAAGCCCCAGTTCTGTATTTTTTGCTACTATATTATAAGCAACAAGTCCATATTACCACATCATCCTAACTGCACCCCCTCAGCCTCAGTCTCATTCATTTATTGAATAAGAAAGTGATTTTGATTTTTTTTGTTGTTGTTTTTGGTTATTCTTGTTCATTGCTCAAGGAAAAAATCTCACATATTCATCTGCCTTCTTACTGAGAGAATTTTAATAATTTATGGTTCTGTCTACTATCATGTCCCAGATGAATGATATTCGTATTTATAATCGGTTACCAAATTTCCATTTCCCCTTGATTTGTGTATGTTGGAGGGGGGAAGGGGAAGACACCAGGGATTGGATCACTTTGCATTCAACACCTACAAAAACTGTCTTCCCTGTGAAGCCCTATTTTAATTTACTTTACTACAATAGTCATTTACCAGCATATATTCTACACTTTTTCACCACGAGTTGCATGATTTTCAGTGACATGTTTTTGTTAGTTGTTTTAGTGTGCTAAAATATACATTACATGAAATTTACGATTTCAACCATTTTTAAGTACAGTCCCCAGCTTACTTACTATGGTTTGACACATAATTTTTCATTTTCACAATGTGTGAAAACAATATGCTTTCAGTAGAAACTGCACTTCAAATTTTGATTTTATACACATACGATCATTATGTTTTTCACTTTCAGTACAGTATTCAATAAATTACATGAGTTATTCAACACTCTATTACAAAATGATCTGTATGTTAGATGATTTTTCCTAATCGTAGGCTAAAGCAATGTTCTGACCGCATTTAAGGTAGGCTAGGCTAAGCTATGATGATCGGTAGGAGTATTAAATGCATTTTTAACTTAATGATACTTTCAACTTACAATGAGTTTGTCAGGACATAACCCCATTAAAAGTTGAGGAGTATCTGTATACAGTTCAGTAACATTAAATACATTCATATTGTTGTGCAACCACCACTACAATCTATCTCCAGAACTTTATCATCATCCCAAACTAAAACTCTGTACCCATTGAAAAATAACTCCCTCTCTCCTCTTCAGCTCCTGGTAACCACTATCCAATATTCTGTCTCCATTAATTTGACTATTCTTGATACCATAGATAAGTGGAATGACATAATATTTGTCATTTTGTGACTGACTTATTTCAGTTGATATAATGTCTTCAAGATTCATCCATGTTATAGCATGTGCCAGAATTTCCACTGTATGTATATACTACATTTTGTTTATCCATTCATAGGTGGACACTAGAGTTGTTTCTACTTTTTGGCATTGTGAATAATGCTGCTATAAACATTGCTGTTCAAATATTTGAGTCCCTGCTTTCAATGCTTTTGGCTATATATCTATACATAGAATTGTTGGGTCACATGGCAGTTGCATGCTTAATTTTTTGAGGAACCACCATACTGTCTTCCAGAAAAGCTGCACCATGTTACATTTCCTCCAGCAATTCACCAGGGTTCCAATTTCTACACACTCTTTGCCAATAATTGTTATTTTCTGCCTTTATATGTTGTTTTATGAATAGTTTATTAGTAGTTAGCATAGCACCTTCTTCATAATATGCTAGCAAAAATCATTTATTCAATTAATGAATGCTGTTTAATCTTCTCCAATTCATTGATATTTCTGTTAATGTGTCAAAGTATTTTTTAAACTGTGTGGTTCATAGACTTCAGGCATCAGAATCAGGTCTGGTGACTTTAAGAAAGCAGATTTTCAGGCCACATTCCAGACCTATTGAACCTAACCGAAACTCCCCAAATAATCCCTTATGAATTTGCAGTGCTATCAGCATCTCAGGTGATGCTGGTGCACAGTGAAGGTGACAACCAGTGTATTTGAAAAGACTGTAAATCATTGAAGTCAGGACTTAGTTTTCTAATCTTTTGGCATCTCTCCATAGTAAAATCTAAAACTTTCTTTTTGTTTTTATTATTAACATTGCAATTCATATCTGAAACTTCACAAGAGCACGTTTTGGATGTCCATTTTCCTTCCGATGTATTCTGTATATGTGAGCGCAGAGTAAGCTCCCCATGGGACAGAGAACATCAGCTTTGCCCTAAGCGATAGGTATTGTCTGGCATCCATGTTGCTTGGAATAATCCATAAAACATTTTAAAAATATCTTCTTTTGTTAAATGCCAATTACCTATATCCTGAAGGCAGTTTCCTGGGATTGTGTGACATGGGTCCTTTTACTGACGATTGGTTATTGTTCTATAGAATTTGGAAACAGAAGCTGCTTCAATCAGCCTTTAACTGGTAAACGTGTAAGCTGAGTACCCAGCACAAGCCGGGGTTATGGTTGAGGGTGCACTTCTCTCTTCCATGACTTACTAAATAATGTAGCTCCCAGAGCCAGCTATGAGAGATTTGGTGTCTTGTAACTTCTATCTGGCAACGTATGTCCATCATGCTTGATGTTCATTAGTTAGATGAGATCACTGAGTTAAAGAACTGCTAAATTTGTGTTTTCCTTTAATGGATACGTGACTGTGGTAGCTGAGTCACAGGAGAGAAACTTGACAGAAAAGGACATGGCGGTAAGATAAGCTTATTGCAAATATACAACTTCATAAGTTCTTTTAATAACTTGTCTTAGCAAGGTGCCTTAGCCAGTTTGCTTAATAAGTGTGAATGAGGAGATAAAAGAAAGAAAAATAAACAAATGCACTATTTCTATCTTTTCCTTCACATATATGAATTATGCATGCATCTTATTAGTGGCAAATTAAGTAATGTACTGTGTTAGGTATGTTTTTGGCAGGAAAATGAATTGTTTTGATAAACTTAGAATAGCCAGAAAATTTAATATAATTGGCAACATCTAATAATAAAGCTTTAGTTAGATTTTTTTTTAAATATTGAAAATGCCATTTCTTTGATTCTATTAACTCATTTCTCTCACATTTTATGAGGTAGTTATTGAGCAGCTATCTGTCAAAACTAATTAAAATTTTCCCACCCAGAAAAGATCAATTACTTTATTTGTACAAACACTTTTAGTTGTTGCCTTTAGAATATTTTCTCTGAAAAAAATGATTATTGTCTGAGAATATTTCTCAATCACAACAAAAATTCTGAATGCTTCGTAACAGCAAATGTAACCAAAATAGAAAAATACATTAAATTACACTAATGTTAGTGTTATAAATAGATTCTTTGGGATTTGTACCTGTGTTAGAAGGTGTTAGTTTGACATATTTACCTAACCTTAACTTGCTTTCTACAGTTCCAAGACTGAGGATTTCCTTGGCAGAGAATCTGGCTTAGTGACAACACAAATTTGGCAGGTCCTTAAAAACCTTTTGTTTTGTAGTTTGAAACTGTAGCTTGTTGATGCTGATACATCTCACAGTTCTTACGTTTTGTCGTCTTGTTATGTTCATTAGCTACTGTTTTAAAGGATGCTAAAGTCATACTGCAAAATATTTTGCCCTTTCAGGCACATGCTGTAGTTTTCAAAGATGAGAAGCCTACTAGAAAAAGTTCCATCCAACAATACCTTTTTATTCCATTCCGATGTTTTTTATTCTCAAATTGACAGAGCCTTCATTCTAATTAACAAAAATGTTTCCTAATTTTAGTGAGTATGAAAGTTGCTAAATTATAGCTGGAAAAAAATATTTAGAATCATGTTTAAAGGGCCTCAGGAGATGTTCTGATCTCTCATGTGTAATGGGCAGGAGGACAGCGTGTCCTGGGAAAAGAGAGAGCGAGGAGAAACCATGGAAACAATGAGATTGAAAAGGGGCATATGTTGATCTTTCAGGAAAAAAGTAAATAGATTTATGACTGAAATTATTCTGTGAAACAGCTCTGGCATGCAAGCCAGACCTTTTGCAGCATGCTACATTTTCAAAACTTCAAAGTAAATTTTAAACTATTGCATAAAGTGAAACATGGTTAAACAGCTTCCTGCAGACTCCACCTGCCTGCATCTGAGGGAGGCCTCCTGAAAATTTCAGCAAAAGGCCTTCTATGCAAAGCCCCACAGAAGGTATATTGAGGAGGCCTCTACAGTTCCTAGAGCTGAATTTGGCATTTTCTGAAATAAGCTTTGGCAGGTTGCTAGACATAGAGTGCCACAATTTTAAAGAAATGAAAATGATATCACATGCAGTCAGGCTCAGGTATCATTTCATGGAAGTAATATAAACTTATACAAAACACCACCGGAGGGAAAAGAGAGGGATGGCCTGCTGATTCTGGAGAGGGTTTGATAGTGCTGTAATTTAAAACAGAGATGACTGCAGTAAACTGACCTCTTGGGTTTAAATTACCTCCGGTGGTCATTCTCTGCTTAGTGAAAAGTGAGAATATTGGAATTTGATGCTATAAATATTAGAGTAATTGGTGACAAATTTAAAAATATACCAGAAAAATCCATAATTCTTTTAAAAGGCTTTATTTTTTTCTTCCATGGAAGGAAGTAGACAGTTTAAACCAATGCCATTAAAGATAGTATTTATTTTTTCTTTAAAAGTATA
Source organism: Propithecus coquereli (assembly GCF_000956105.1). Taxonomy (NCBI): domain Eukaryota; kingdom Metazoa; phylum Chordata; class Mammalia; order Primates; family Indriidae; genus Propithecus; species Propithecus coquereli. The sequence continues at coordinate 375,157 of NW_012149063.1, forward strand.
GGAAAGCCAACTGCCTCAAATCCCAGCACACCAACACAATTATTTTCATTTTTAAAGATATTTTCAGTTCTTGAACATATGCATATATTTTTAAATCATGAAATACATTCCCTTCTGTGTACTTCTTTGCCTGATGTTATACCATAAATTTATTTCAATATTTCTGTATTGTCTTTGTATATACCATTTCAAATTGCTACAGAATTTCATTGTGTGTCTAGAACATAGTTTATTAAAACATTCCCCTCACTTCGAAATTTAGGATTTTCTTTTTTTATTTTTTAATGACTATTAAAACCTTGCAAGGTGTATTTGCATATAAAGAATGCTCTTCTCTTAAATTATTACTACAGGATAAATGTTCATTTTTAGAAATATAGATCAAAAGTGTCAATGCTTTTGTCATTCTTGCCATATATCAGGCTGCTTAACGTTTTTTACTCACTGTCATTCTGTATTTATCCTATATTTCTTAGATTGGGAAATATGTTTCGAGTTGATAAATAATTATGTTTTAAACTTGAAATACTCTTAGTGGAAAAGCATACCAAAGCATATCCTCAAATACAAGAAACAAAAGTTATGACTTACCAGAAATCTTAGTAAATCAATGATATGAGATTATTTACAAAGCTTGTTTAAAATTTGACTTTAGGGAATTTCAAATGGAATGGGGAGGCATTTGGCAATTTTCTTTTCCCCAAGACTTACTCAAAGACAAATTTTCTCTGAGCAGATTGGTGTGCTTGACAGGTAAAATTGTTGTTGTTCTTGTTGTTTAATACAACGGGCCACAAACCTAACATTATTATTATGATTATACATAAACTCAATGTTACAATAATAAAGGCAGGAGTTAATTCTTATAATCACAGAGATCACAAGATATAAGAACATTTTTGTAAGAATCCGGTCATCAATACATTGACAGCTTAGTTTTGATCAATACTTTCCTTGCTTAAAAATTCTCTTTCTGCAGACCTGATACTCATTTACACAAGAGTAACAGCATGAAATAAAGTCTTTGGAATCCTAATGTGAATGTCAGTTCATGTGTATTTACTAAATCTTGGCAGATTTTCCTCTCTGTCCATGTAAACCATTACTCTATTTATTAATGTTTCTCAAAATATGGATTTCAGACCACCTTCCTTAAAATCACCTCAGGTGCTTAGTAAAAATGTGTTTGTGTCTATTCTAAGATACACTGAATCTGAGTAAATCCCAGGAGAACCATTGCTCCATATATTGAGTCTAGTATGAGAAGAAAAAAATCCATTTATACATATGGTAATTTATAGTGAAAACCTAATTTTATAACATTGGACCACTAATTCTATCTAATAAATATTAATTAAGCCCCAGCTTTGTGCCAGGCATTGTGTTAGAGGCTGAGGATAGATTTCTGAACAGAAGTAGACAGTGTTAGAAATGCGAGGGAGGAACAAGGCTGTAGTTGGTAAAGAAGTTTACTGGGATGTCTGCTTACAGACGGGCTGAGGCCAAGATGGCGTCAGCTCCGAAATGGCGAGTGTTCAGGGTTTTCATGGGCGGATTTGGGCGGCCTCTCCTACCCCAAAAAGGGCTGTTTATGTGCAAGGGCCCCAGGGGGAAGGGTTGAGGGTCCAAAAATCAAGTCCCCATGGAATTTTCCACTGACCTCAGAATTCAGCCTAAGAGACAGGATCCTGCCCTTACAGACTCTTCAAGTTAGGAAACAGATATTAATAAAATATCCGCACAAACAAATGTGAGACTGTGATTGTGACAATCTGTACAATGAAGACCACATTGTGAGGGCGCTTAAATCGTAAGATATAAAACCTTTGCCAAGTCAGAAATGCTTCTCAGAGGGAGTCACACCTCAAGCTGACAACAGAAGCATACTTAACAGATACCAGAAAAGCAGGAGCGGAAAGAGTACTTACGCAGAAGGAACAGCATTTGCAAAGGTCCTGTGTGGCAAGAGAGAAAATAAGAAATACAAGAGACTAAAAGAAGGACAGAGTGATTAAATCCTGGAGGGAGGATGAGGAAGGGGAATCACAATTGAAAATTCCTGAAATTATGAAAACCAACCCCTAACAAGGAAAAATGCAGAGTTTATTTACTTTAGTTAGACTCAAACCATTTTATGTGTCATATGATAGTGCAAAACATTTCTATTGAAATGCCAACATTGGTTGTATTTGCCCCATTGCTTTGTTTCAGGTCATCAGTTAATCTTGTACCTTCCATGGAGATTTGTAGTTCCATCCTACCTTATTCTACCTTGATGCAACTTCAGGCTCAATGACCCAGCATACTGATGCCTCACTTAGTGAATACAACCACTTGGCAGAGAAAACCAAAGTCCAAAATTCCTGAACTTAAGTTGTTCTTGAACATTGCTCCCTAGGGTGGCTAGATAAAGTAGTAGGTAGATCCCACCATACCTGGCAACAGGCCTCTGACCATTTGAAGTGAATCATGTGTAAATCACCATTTGCTTCCCTGAGTGTGAAAGAAGGAGAGGCTGTAACCAACTGGCAGACTTTGCATCATGGCACAGGAAGTCGCCTGTATAGCCCCTTGGGGTCTTCATTTCAGCTCAGATTTTTTTTTAATTAAGTGAATTCTGAAACATTATTTTAGAATATACAGCTGTCATCCTCTTTTCATACATACCAAGATTCCGACTTATTATTGAATTCTTCTTATTTTATACAAAAATGTTACAGCTTATCATGTGGTCTTTAACAGAGCCAGTTAATTTTTAATAAAATAAAAATACCAAAAACATTATTTGTTAAATATAGTAATTTATATTTACTAATATACTTTTTCAAAACTTGTCAAAGTCATGTCTAAGTGAGATGAATGATTATTCAATTTTAATATTATGTATATAGTAAGAAGAAAACTAAGGTTTGCCTTTTGTAATTAGTGATTTTTGCCTTAGAAGACAACAACTGAGCATGTTATGGGAACTACATGGTAAAAGTTTCCCAGGTCAAATAAGTTTAGGTCAACCTTGAATTACAATCATGCACTGCATAACAACATTTCACTCAACAACAATCTGCATATACAGTGATGGTCCCATAAGATTATAATGAAGCTGAAAAATTCCTATTGCATAGTATTTATTATACTATACTTTTTAAAATTATTTGAGAATTTACTCCTTCTACTTATGAAAAAAAAAATTAACTGTAAAACAGCCTCAGGGCCTTCAGGAGGTATCCCAGAAGAAGGCATTGTTAACATAGGAGATGACAGCTCCATGGATATTATTGCCCCTGAAAACCTTCCAGTAGGGCAAGATGTGGAGGTGGAATACAGTAATATTGATGATCCTGCTGAGCCTGTGTAGGTCTAGGCTAATGTGTGCGTTTGTGTCTTAGCTTTCAACAAAAAATTTTAAAAATTAAATAAAACAGAAAATCTTAGAAAAAGAAAAATGTTTACAGAAGAAGGATATAAAGAAAGAAAATATTTTTGTACAGCTGTACAATCTTGTGTTTGTGTTTTTAGTTAAGTGTTATTATAAAAGAGTCAAAAAGTTTTAAAAACTTAAAAAGTTTATAAAGTAAGAAAATTATAGTAGGCTAATGTTAATTTATTACTGAAGAAAGAAAATTTTTTATAAGTTTAGCATAGCCTGAGTGTCCAGTGTTCATAAAGTCTACAGTAGTGCACAGTGATGTCCTAGGCCTTCACATTCACTCACCGCTCACTCACTCACTGACTCACCCAGAGCAACTACCAGTCCTGTAAGCTCCATTCATGATAAGTACCCTACACAAGTGTATCATTTTTAATCTTTTGTACTATATTTTTACTGTACTTTTTCTATGTTTAGATATACTTAAATACACAAATACTTGCCATTATGTTACAATTATCCACAATATTCAGTACAGTAACATGCTGTATAGTTTTGTAGCCTAGGAGCAACAGGCTATAACATATCCTAGGTGTGTAGTAGGCTATACCATCTGGTTTGTGGTATACCACTCTGATGTTAGCACAATGATGAAATCACCTAAGGTCACATTTCTCAGAATGTACCCCCATCATTAAGCTATGCATGACTATCCTTGAGCTCCTTTCTTTCTGAAAGAGTTTTCACAGCATTTAATATGAAAGTGCATGTTGTAATTCTCCTAGAATGGGACATGTATTAAGTTTCTTAAGCTTAATTGTCCATATAATTCTTTTTGTATTGTTTTCTAAAGAATATCCTGCAAGACTAGTGTTCAGTGTAACTGGGGAAATGCTACCCTCTGCCATATTGTTTGCCATTCCCTTATCAGAGAGCATGGAAAGATGAGTTTCTCCAACCACATATCACACTCCAAACCAGTTGGTAAGAAGGGGAGCAGTAGCATTGTCATTGACAATACTGAAAACATATGTCAGCATGGCCTACTGTTGGACTTAGAGAACAAACATCTCTTGTTGAGCAAGAGTATTATAGCAGTCTGAGTCCAATCAGAAACAGAAGCACACAATAAGTTAAACAGGGGAAGTTAATGTAAAGAATTAATAGCTACAATAAAAGAGTAACCATCAGATATAAGGAAAATCTATATGGTAGCCACGGGTGAGGGGAAGCAACCAGGAAAAGACAAACTTGCAAAGGGTCCAGACCTCCCTGGAGAAAGTATAGTTCATCCCAATGGAAACAGAGAAGCTTGCTCGTTTAGCCAGGCAAGAGCTGGTATGGAGTTTCTAGACAAGCGACAGACCACCTTCCAGAGTGCAGGCTGAGCAGACGATCAGCGATTGATGGCAAGTCAATGCAGTGGCAGTAGAAGCACCTGTCCAGACAAGAGGGCTTCCGAGCACACAGGCTATGCAGGAGCTTGCAGAGGGACTAGAGGATCTGTGTTTATCTCATAGGCCACACAGGCAGGCTGCATGCAGGATGGCCGGGGGCTTACAGAATCAACAGCTCTTCCCTGTGTGACCCTCCAGGCCACAGGCAGCTGCGTGGTTTATCTCCATGCTGAGAGAACTGTGGAAAGGTTATCCCAAGGCCCAGGCTATAAGATTGTTCTATGCCTGTGGCTGGGCAGGCTCCACTGGTGTTCTCACACTCACAATTGCTAACACCCAGCCCAGGAAGGAAATTTTAGGAAGCTTCTTCCTCTAGCAATGTCCCTCCAGTGTCCTTTGCTGAGATAGGTAAACATTGTGCTCACTCTAAATGAGAAGTACTTAAAAGGATTCAAACATTTGTCATGGAGTATATATTGAAGGAAGTATTTGGAACTGAGAGGCTATAGATTGATAACTGACACAGGTGTGTTGCTTATCATTCACAATGGTGGCCCCTGCGGTATGGTACTTTACCACGCTAGGTCATTGCACAATGTGAAGGCTAGTACTGCTGTCTATGTTTCCCACCTTCTCTCGCAGTGTAATAAAACTTCTAGTAGTGACTACCAAATCACTTACTTATCTGTTAGTTTTTAACATTTTATTTGGAAATAATTACAGATTCATAGGAAGTTGCAAAGATCATCGATCTTGCATACCATTTATCCAGGTTCCACCAAGAATTATATCTTACATAACTGTTGTACATTATAAAAAATTGACATGAGCATAATGTGAATATGTATAGTTCTATGCCACTTATCACCTATGTAGATTCCTATAAGCACCACAACGATCAAGATACAGAACGTTCCTACCACCACACAAATCTCCCTCGTGCTACCTCTTTATAGTGAAACTCACCCCAACCCTCCATTCAACATCTCTAACAATCAGTAATCTGTTCTGTATATTTATAGTTTCATCGTTTCAAGAATGTTATAAAAATGGAATCATATAGTATGTGATCTTTCGAGATAGGCTTTTTACATTCAGCATAATACTCATGGATAGTTAGACAATGTTTTTTTATCTACCCTGCAATCTCTGTCTTTTAATTGGTACATTTAGACCATTTGCATTTTATGTAATAATTGAAATTGTAGGGCTTAATTCTGCCATTTTAGTTTTCTTTTTGTCCTATTTTATGTTTCTCTCTTTCCTTTTTCATGTCTTTCTATGAGTTACTTGAATATTTCTTAGAACACATTTTGATTTATATATAGTGGTTTTTTTTGCAGATTTCATATATGATGGAATTTTTAGTGGTTTCTCTAAGTATCACATTATATACATATAGCTTCTCACAGTCTATTGGTATTGGCGTTTTGCCAGTTTAAGTGAAGTATAGAAACTTTACTTCTTTTATCCATTTTTCCTCCCTAGTTTATAATTGTGTTAAATAACTCCTCTACATATAATGAGAGCCACATCAGACAACACTATACTTCTTGTTTCAACCACCAACCATAAATTAGAAATTTATGGTTGAAACAACATATAGTGTATTTATCCATGATTTTACTCTTTCTGTTCTTTCTTCCTTCCTGATGTTGCAAGATTTCTTCTTTTATCATTTTCTTTGTAATTCAAGAACTCCCATTAGCCATTCTTTTAGGATAGGTTTGCTAGCAACAACTTTGCTTAGTTTTCCTTTATCTGAGAATGTTTTTATTTTTTCTTTATTCCTGAAAGATAATTTTGTTCAAATATTGTGCCACTGCCTTCTGGTCTTTGTGGCTTCTGATGAGAAATTTACTGTCATCTAAATTGTTTTTCCTCTATAAGCAAGGTATCATTTTTTTGTCATTGCTTTCAAGAATTTTTTTGTTTGATTTTAATTTCATTTTCTGAAATTAGAGTATGATATGCCTTGGGGTTTAACTCAGTTTCTTGAATCTAGAGATTTATGTCTTTTGCCAATTTTATGAAAATTGCAGCCATGATTTCTCTGAATGCTTTTTCAGCCTCACCATCTCTCTCCTCTTTTTCTGGAACTCCAGTGACATTGATGTTAGTCTTTTTACAGTCCAAATTGTCCCTTAGTTTCTATTTCTTTTTTTCCCCACTCTATTTTCTCTGTGTTGTTTGGATTGGGTAGTTTCTATCATTCTATCTTCAAGTTTGCTGATCCTTTCCTTCTGTTCTTTTCCATTCTGCTGAGACCATTGAGTTTTTAAATTTCTACATCAATTCTGAAATTTCCATTTGTTTCTTCTTTATATCCTCTATTTCTTTGCTAAGCCTTTCTATTTCTCAACTTTTTTTCAAGCATGGTCATATTTCCTCAACTAAAGCAATTTTGTGATGGCTACTTTAAAATCCTTGTCAGATAATTGCAGCATCTGTGTCATCTCAGTGTTGGTATCTGTTGATTGTTTTTCTCCTTCAGGTTTAGATTTCCCTGGCTCTTTATATGAGGGATTTTTTAATTGTACTCTGGATATTTTTCCAATTATATCATGAGACTCTGGATCTTACTTAAATCTTTCAGAAGATGAAGGGAGGAGTTGCTTAGTTATTGCTAAGTCGGGGTAGAAGTGCCATGTCCCTAGTTAGCCTCCGTTGGCTCCCTAGAGAAGGATGCTTAATTACTGCTGAGTGGAGGTGGGATTTAGGCTCCTCACTATTCATCCGCTGACATCACGCTGGCTGGCTGGGAAGGGGAAAGGCTCCTCTTCATGGCTATCTATGTGGCCTCCATTGGCACCACTGCCAGAAGAGAGGCCTCACTACCAGTGGATGATAGTGAAAGTTCTAGCTACCAACTCTGCCCTCCGACACAAACAGGGAAGAAGAGAAACGTCTGGATACCACTAGATGGGGCAGAAGAACAGGATTCTCACATGGCCTCCACTGACATCTTCCAGAGGGGCCTCATTCCCATCGAGTGAGAATAAAAATTCTAGCTCCCTGCTCAGTCTTCTCTGATAAGAAGTGTTCTCTCTCCTCCATAGTAGGGAGAGGGCACAGCAAAGTCAGAAGCTTGGACTCACCACTCAGCCTTTGCTATGGGAGTGAGGTTTGGCTATGGTTTTACATGGTATTTGCCTGGGGTGTGGCAATTATGATCTAAAAGTTTTCTGTCTTTCTAGGTTGCCCCTTTCCTGCTTCTTCAGCTAGAGAAAGCAAGCTTTTTCTAGAGAATTTTCTTTGTCTGCTGCCATTGGAGTTTCTGGGTTACTGGCTCATCCAGCAGCTAGATCTGGATATACAAAGCATAAAGAAAACCCAGAGAATTCACTGCCATTTTGTCCCTGAGGTCCCAAGCCCCAGACAATTTGCCTTCTCTCTACCTTTCGAAGTCCTCTTATGTTCGTTTTATATATAATTTCCAGGGGTTTTACTAATAGCTGTATTTAGTAGCTGGAAGTGAGAGAAGTATATCTATTCCATCTTGATCCCAAACCAGATGTTCCTAATCAATTTAAATACTAGGATTTCCTTTTCTGTAGGAGAAAATGGCTTTCCTCCCCCACTTGCCAGTTTTGCTTCTACTTGGCTTTCCCTTCCTAACTATGAGAGATTGGCTCAGGAACAATTCTTTTATTAAATAAACTCATGAGGTCACTACTACCAGCTGTGACAGTGTCTCAACCATTCCCGTGTCAGTAAAATTTTTCTGTAGCCATTTACACATGAGACATAGACATTAACAGCATATGTTGATTAAATTCTCAACATATGCTGATCAGTTTTTCAGACAGATATCCTGGTCTTTTTTGGCGCTACTGTTTTATTGAGACTTTCTATAATAAGTAATTAATCCAAACTTATTAATTGGCAATATTTTTAAAGCCAGATTTTCCAGTCTGTTCAGTCTATGGATTTCTGTCTTTGAATATCCCCTTTCTCCTCCCAAGCATTCCTATCTATCAGGCATCAATATCTGAGTGATTAAAATTGTTTGTTTTAGCCAGAGATACAGTTGGGAATGGAATTAACAATCATTAAGGGGTTGAATACACATTAAAGTTTGATATACGTTATTTAATTTATTCCTCAAAATAAAGACATGATATATATTTTACCAGTGATTTTTCAAGGTCACATACTTAGTAAAACCCAACCTGGGATGGAACTCCTACTGTAGGTATAGAACTATCTAGCAGTCCATGAACCGTTAATACATCATTAAATCAATTTAGTGGACAGCAAACATTTTCTTTAAAAGTGAAGGAGATCAGAGTAGAAAATGTCACCCAGCATTTCACATGGTAAGGGAAAGTACATTTAATGAAAATAAAAGTTTCTTTCTTTTACATATATTTATTAATCTAATATGTGCACTGAGTCCCAGTGAACAAAATATTATTCATAATGTAGCTGGCAGTCAAAGAAGTCTGGGACTAATGTGTTAGGTGACTTTCTGAGATATTTCTAAACCTTAACCTGAGAGACATTGTTTGTCATACCCACTGTGCTGGTCCTTTTCCAGGAAAACACATATCCCTCAAAAGCAAAATTTACTTTTTGAAGCCCCAAATTTGCAGTGAAAAATCTCTGGGATAGAAAAGAAAATATCTATTTCTATGGCAAATATTCATGCTAGCGTATAGCTCTTGCTGCCCATGATGTACGTGTGTGTGTGTGTGTGTGTGTGTGTGTGTGTGTGTGTGTGTTTCTGGTAAGAGTATATTGTGCCATTTGATTTTTTCCTCCTACTCACTGCAAAACTCTAGAACAAGGTGAAACCCAGTTCCACAATGAGACAAGAATTAGAAACTTAAAGTAACAAATAGAAATTAAACCCCAGTGGTTAAGAGGGCAGATTCTGGAGTTACACAGATACATTTCAAATCTAGGCTTTGTCACTCAGAACCCTGGGCAAGTTGCTACTTAATTTTCTTACCTGAAAAATAGTAATAATAGTAACAAGTAACTCGCTGTGATGATGTTGAATTAAAATGAGGTATACATGTAACGGCATTATCAAAGTATTTGCCTTACAACGGAAAGTTAATAACTGTTAGCTATTAGTCTATTACTTCTGAAGTAAGACATTTACAGAAACCAATAATTCCAGAAGAATTCTTGAACTGTTATAGGCAGTAAATGAACTGTTTTGCTTTCTTGTTAGACTTGTTAAATTGCCCTTTTCTCAGAATTTACTAAACAATGAATTAACATTGTCCATGTTTTATATTGTAAATAATTGTTGGCTGATTTTAAATAGAAGAAAAGGAGAAGAAAATCATGTTTTCTTAATCTTTGTCTCTTTAAATTCAAACAGCCATGTCTGTACAAACCAGTCCTCCCCATAATCTGTCTAATTCTAGTTTAACTGACATAACTTTGTGGGTTGAAGTTAAGAGCCAGAAATTATATAACAAAGCTGGATTTCTACATTGAGGTACAAACCCCAAAAGCTGGCACTCCTAAATAGAGTGTTTTGAAAATGACTCAGACACCTCAGTGTATCTTGATGAAAGGAATTTTGATATTGCAGGATGACCTGGAACCACCCATGTTCCCGATACAGAAGGGCTCCCTGAACCTCCTGAGGCAGAAATGGGAATCCAGTGATTACCAGAGGAGTGAGTGCTGTCCAGGGGCCAGTCGTAGAACGCCTCTCCAGGCTCGGGGAAGCAAATTGCTTGAGCCTGAAGGAGAGGCAATATCAGCACCTGAACCTCCAGATCCCCTGAGTCTGCCCTGCAGTGCAGGGGAAGAGACGTTGAGCTCAAAGCCTGAAGAGAAGTGTCCTGAGGAAAAGAGCGACAGCTCCAGGGAATATGGCCCACCTGAAGTGCTGAAAGAGGATTCCCTGAGTGGTCGACGCAGGATTGAGCACTTCTCCATCGCCCTTGATGAGCTGAGGAGTGTGTTTGAGGCTCCTAAGAGTAGAAACAGACCAGCTGGACCAGCTGAGTATGGCAGGAAGGTAAGGAGCCATTGATCGAGCATCTAAGTTTACAGTTGACAAGCTAGGCAGCTTGTCTAGCCTGCCATTTATTTCCTATCATGTAATTTTTCCCCTCACCTACACTCTAAGCAGATGTCCTGAAGCAATCATGCCATGTGGGTTGAAATGCAGCATCCTCTCATTAATTTCCTCTATGATCTGTTTCAGTGTGGACTTGACCTCTTTTCACGCCCACAAAAACAATTCTGATATGCCCTCTTATGCTGATGTTTCTTTATGTATGTGCCTTGTTTCCATAACTAGGTTGTAAATTCCTCGGAGGTAGGGACAATTTCTAACCACTCTTTGTACCTCAAACATCTAACAGTGTTGCTTTTAGCCAGGGTTCAGTGAGGACTTATCTGTAATGATGATGAAATGGAACAAAGGAAGACTTCAGAACCACAGTGATGTAGGTTTTAATCCTAAAACCTGCCATTTACTTCTCTAGTTGAATGACAACCTTGGAAATACAATCGTCTTAATCAGCTACTTTACAGGGATCTTATAAAGATGATAGATAATATATTTAAACCACTAAGTGTAGAGTCTGGAATATTTTGTGGTAGATGATGATCATGCTTCAGTGATTATGGTGTACTATAACATCACATATAAAAATGTCTATTAGCTAAAGAGGGCATTTAATCAAATGCAGGAAACAGGATTAGCAACATTATTAACTAGGACTGTATTTATACTTCTGTTGTCAATTAAAAGCAACTACTGTTTCAACTGGAGTTACTTGAATTTATGATACTCATTAAGGCCCCTACCTAAGAGAGATTACAGTTGAATTGTATAAAGAATTAATAAATGATCTGAAGTTTTCCATTGGGAAGCAAACTTCGTACTTTATTATTTTTTTCACCTAATGACAGTTATCAGGAAGATACACAGTCCTACTCTTGTTAATGGATAATTAGCCTTCACAGAAGACATCACAGACATAGAAAATTTAAAAAAATGATTTTGCTAATACTTGTTCCCACTTTTCCTATTGGGACAGATATAGTAGTCTATCCTTCTTGAACATCAAGTGACTCTAATTGGTTTAATGAGAATAAAGGATATGAAGTTATATTTAGGAGGTTATGTTGAGAATAGAGAATCTCTCAAAAAATGCAACTACTTGCTGATTACCGATTTAAGGCTTTTCTTTTCCTCTTTTTTATTCCAAAGTTATAATCTTTTTTTGTACTTTTTTATGTCTTTTATTTGGATAGTTAGGGATTAGGATACACTCAACATAGATATTTACAATGTCATTTATTTTTAATCTTTATAAATTAAAAGTAAAGACACAGAAAATAAGTTTCCATTCAATCTCTGTTGACTTTAGTGTAACCATTTTGAACATTTAATTGACAAAAGAAATAGACGAAGGTAGAAAAACGCATCCATGTAAATTATATAATATAACCTATTCTCATCTGGATGAGATGTAGCTGCTTAAATGCAATAGTAAGAAAATAAAGCATTAATTAGATTTTTCTAGTTTAAATGTGAGATTACTACTATTCAGAATGGCCTTCAAAAGATGTTTACATCCTAATCCCAGAATGTGTAAGTGTGTTATCTCACATATCAAAAGGAACATTGCAAAGGTTATTAGGTTAAGAATCTTGACATGCAAAGACTTTCCTGAATTATCCCAGATAAAAACTGGGTTTGTATAAGAGGGTCACAGGAATGTCAGAGAGAGAGTGAGTCAAAGAAGGAGCTATGATGGCCAAAACAGAGGTTGGAGTGAGGTGGGGCACGACCCAAGGAATGTGGCAGCACCTGGAAGAAAAGGCAAGGAAACCTTCTTCCCAATGGCCTGCATGAGGAACACAGCCCCGTGGACACCGGCAGGTTACAAACTGATTTCCGAATCTGCCCTCCAGAATAGTAAAATAATAAATGTGTTGTTTTAAACAAATACATTCATGGCAATTTGTTACAGCAGCAATAGGAAACTAATACAGTTACATCGTAGGCTCTTTAAACATTCTTAAAAAATGGTTGGGGAATATATGATTGTGGAGTTTTCCTCTGTTCTTCCCTGATGAATATATACCCATATTTCAAAATCTGGTATTTGACTTTTTTCTATTTGTAGTTGATGATATAAATGCTTGTAATATTATGTAATCAAGGTACATTAATAAATCTTAATATGTCTTAGTTTTAGATGATCCGTATTGATAGTCACCTAAAAGGGTGAATTTATCAGAAGAAGCTTGTTAAAAAAAAATAAAGAAGAAGAAAGAAAGGAAGGAATATTAGAAAGGAATATATAAACACAAAAAGCATGTGGGATGCATTTGCTTCAATCCATATTTTCTTCTATGGGTGATATAGATTATGTGGAATATAAATACAATTTTTATATAAAATGAACTTAACTCTGGCCACTCCATTCCGAGTGGAAGCATTGTTTAAGTACTTTGGAACAGAACAGGAAGGTATAAGCTCCTTCTTCTTTGAAGCTGCCAGTTGCTGTCCACAGGACTGAAAGAGGGAGGCCACCAAAAACTCTCCCTAAAGGATCCCTTCAGCCTTCAGTATGTTCCCACTGTTAATAAGGGGTTTCATGACTCAACCACATAATTAATCTGGCCTTTATTCCGTTCATGTCTTTTTTACTTTAAATGATAAACAATTTTATTGTCATAGTAGATTACTTAAGGACTTCCTGTGCTTTCAACACGCGTTTATAATTCTTCCCCCAAATCCCACTCACATATAATCAGCTTGTGCTTACACAATTCTCAACAGAGACTGTGTCTATCATTTACACAGTCCACAGGCTTTAGGGGCTTGTGTAACACCATTGAATACCTGTGAATACCATTCAAACATGAGCTGAACTTGATCAAAAATAGGAAGTGCCATCACCAAATGTGCTACCTCAGAATGCATTGATTTGATCTATTGCATAATTGGAGGCTTGGAGATAATCATGAAGGCACAAAGCTAAGGGACTATGAACCTACATATGTATCAATGATTAAACAGGGTATAAATAATTAAAGATGCTATAGTTTCCAGCATATGTTAGACTCATTCACTCCAATAATAAGAGCCTCTGGTTTTTCGTTTAATGACCAATCTGTATCTACTTTAAGTCCTGCATAAAATCAGGCATTCTAAAGCACAGGTGAATCATGGCTTACAGTTTGCCTTCCAATACAAAATCACTTCATTAGATGTCTGAATTTATCTTTGCTCCTTAAACCCAGGCATATGGGGACCCAGGGATTAATTTATCTCCAATCTCAGTGCAGCAAGCAGTACTCCTTCGCAGGCAGTTACCTCTGTCAGAGCCTTCTGACACTCCATCCCCCACCCTCCCCTCTCATCAGAGTTTCCAAGATAACTTCTGTCAAGCATGATGTATTTTGTGAAAGTGTTTAACAGCACAGAGGTTATTAAAATCTTGAAAATGATTACAGAAAAATCTGTCCACCAAATTCTCAAAAATACGGAAAAGAAATTAAAATAAAGATTAATATTAGTATAGAGAAAAATAAAATAAAATTCTTTCCATGGGAAGAGCTTTAGAGATCTTCGAAGCAATAAAATATTTTTCCTTTGCCTGACAAGATGGGCAGAATAGTTTTTTATAGCACTTAAGTGATAGTTTAATGAAGAAGATCACTACTTTTGTTGTTAGAAAATATATTATATGGAATAATAAACTTCACTGCAGTATCACATATAAGAGCAAAATATTTGGTGACAAAGGGTCAGTTGGAAACCTTGGCTCAGAAACTTATTCATTGTATAAACTTGAATGAGCTATTTTAACTCATTAATCCTTAGTTTTCATATCCATAAAATAGGGATATTAATACACCATAGAACTTTTGTGGAGACAAAATGATATAACGCCTGAATGAGAGAAGGCATTTAAGAAGAAGCACCTAATGAAATTTAAGAAGTAGCACCAAATTAATATTTCTTATATTTTCTCTTCTCTCACTACATGTCCTTGGGGAAAAATATTTAATCTCAATAGACTTCTGTTTTATCATATATAAGGGAAGAGGCTTACACTTTATGGTTTCTAAAAGTGGAAAGGTGCTTTGGGCAAAGAAAGTTGTATTTCACATCTGACAACACCTTATTCTTGCAGCCGACAAGCGTCCCACTGAGAAGAGCTCTCACTGAATAGTCAGTAAAGCACATGCTGATGAAGATTTCCAATATGAATTATTAATACAACCCCATTTTGAGATGATGAGACAAAGAACTACAATTTGTTAAATTATAGTTTTCAACACTTTATTAAAACCTTACACAAAGATATGCCTGCTACTTTCATTATTTTTTCCAATTAGTAGAAAAAGTCAGCAGCATTCAGCTACTCAAAATTCAAAATCCAACCGAGGTGAGACATGGTTTAAAAGTAGTTTTTATATTTAATATTTATCCACACATGCACCACACATGTACAAACACACATACAAATACAAAGAACAAATTAAACTTAGACCTCAAGGATACCACGAGAATGGCCATAATGATTTTTTTATTTTATGCATGTTTCTCCTTGTGATATAATTAGTTTTTTAAAATAACGTTAGTGTTCTTTGGTTGTTCTTTTCCCCACTTATATGTCTGTTATTTTACTGCTGCCTGTCCTGTGTTTTATTTTAGTTGGAAAAAACATAGCTGGCAAAATTCCCAACCAAACGCATTTGCATGGCCTTTAAGACTTTTGGAGGGAACAGCCATCTTGTCCCATTTGTGTGTCACAGTGATATATGCAGTCACAAAATGACATCATTAAAGAATGTAGTGCCAGTAACCACAGGAAGATGTGAAGCGATACTGACTCAGCTCCAACTGGGAAAACTGCTGTCAGTTCATGGATTGGCATTCTTTGACATTTTACTCGGTAGCCTTGTGAGGGTTTTCACCCTTGTGTTATAAGAATATTGATACTAGCTCTGTTGCCTCTGTTGGGAGCCCGATTCCGTCACACACACTAGCTTCTCTAGATGTTTATCCAACAATTGTCCTCACTGACTACACTAATTTAACAAGTACCATGCATGACTATTTTTTCCCTTCCCTGCTTCCTATTACTAATTTTCATACTCTATCAGGTTCTTTTAGAGAATCTTTTCACTAGAAGAATAAACTAAACAAAGAAATAAATAAAATATTACTTTTAGAAGAATTATTAAAAAGGGAGAATTTTGGTCTTTAATCAGGGCTGTTGACTCTACCAAGCTATGGAGATGACATTCTAGAGTCTTCAAATCCAATCACGGGAGGTCCACCAGCAATCCCAAGGCCATCCTGAAAGAAGCCAACACAGGAACTCCTTCCACAACATCCCTAGGAGATAAGCTTTCATTTACAGTGGAAAACCTGCAGTAAATTACCTTAACTAAGTGATCAAAGTTGTATCGCCAGCAGTAAGACATATCGATGCATTGTACTTCCTGATGTGATGCACTGTGAAGGGCAAAACATCACTGCTGTGGCACTCTTGCCAAAAATATGTGATCATGAAAAACATCAGATAAATCCATGTAGAGTTCTATAAAATAAGTGAGCATTGCTCCTCAAAGATGGTAAGGCCATTATCAGCATGATTAAGAAACTGCCACAGATTGGGGGAATCCTGGAGCAGTAAAGAGGAATATTAGTGGGAAAGCTGGTGAAAGTCGAGTAAGGTTTATTTCCTGCTTTTAAAATCGTACTGTGGTTAAATAAGATGTTCAGATTATGGAAAATTTCTTCCTTCTGTTTAGGGCCAGCTCCTCTGATGGTCAAATTTCTTAACTCCATAGGCTCCTCTGTCTGGTCTCCTCTCCCTGCCAAACCAACCCCAGGGTTGATACAGCAAAACCTTCTTTAAAATAGTTGCCCCTTTTGGTTCCTCAGACTAAATCCTTTCTCTAAATTTAGTAATCCGTGATCTTTTGTCAGGGCTGAAATTCAAGATATTTAACAGGGAGTGCAAGGTAATCACTGACAATTCAGAATAAATGTGGCTGTAAATAACAGGTAGAGCCATCCTGGCACCCTCTTCCTGGAGATCAAGCAGCCTGCAGCCACCTAACTCTGCCCTTATTTTAGCACCTGCTTAGCACTCACTATGTTGTGTTTGGAAAGGAGATGGTTAACACATTTTCCTACTTGGAGAGATATTTCTTTATCTGGTTAATGTGTAGTGGTGAGTGAAAGTAATGAGTTCCAAACACCTGAAACAAATTCAAGCTCCATTAATATTTCTCATCTACACCAACTACCAAATATAATGATTTATGGTATTTAATAGTGTACTAACTTGTTTTATGTGAATGTGAGTCATTTATTGGATGCCATGAAACAAATTGCTCTACAGCATGGTAATACATCGTAATGCGTGCCGTGCTCTTTTCCCCGCATTCGTGGAAACTTGTCAGGAACGTACATTTAAATTAATCAAAATGTTCTGATTTCAATGTTGAATAGTTGTCAGAATTTTTTTGTTATTAATGATAAAGATGATAAAAAATTCCCATTTCTGACCATAATGATTTTATGATTTAAAATCTAGTCTCTTTACCACTTCATCTTTATTTTTGAATGTTAGGAACAATTGTTTCTTGAAAAATGTTTGTTTGAAATTCTCATAAGAAAGAAAATTCGAGCTATGGGGAAAAAAAAAAAAAAACCAGGAACCCCGCAGAGAAATTTTCTTTCTCTTTAAAACACACACACACACACACACACACACACACACACACCTTTTAAAATTTCATGTTTAAAGGTAAAATTGAGAGATTGTGGACCGTATGTGCCAATGTCTCTAAAAATATTTATTTATCCAGGAGCAACAATCGTGTTTCCACGGACAAATGTTTCAAGTCTGCCCTTTGGTTTATAGCTTTAGTCTTTTTTGCAGGGCCTATAAATTTTTGAGTTTATCCTTGAATGCCTTGCCTCATCCTGACATTGGTCTGCCCCTAGACCACCAGAGGAAGAGGCATTGCGCTATTGCCAATGGCCAGCAAGAAGTAATGATGGAGCACTGAGTCTCCACCAGGCATGGTGCTGAAAAGCTTTGCAGACATGGCCCTCGTTTAATAGTCACATCATCTTAGGAGGCAAGAACTGGCATCATTGCCATTTTCATAGCTCATACCAGTCTACATCTTTGCCTCTCTACTTCATACTAATGCCTCAGGTGGAATATGCCAGATGTTCTCTTTTTTATTTTGCCCCGAATGCCAAGAAACGCTGCTATATTCTTAAAAACTGATCAAGCAACAATGGCAAGGGATGGAGAAGGCAATTTTGTTGTCATGAATGTTAACAGTGTTGTTGGAACAAATGTAAACCTATATAGGGCCCAAAAGAAGATTCTCCAGCTTGCTTAGTTAGATTTTCTTATTTAACAAATATTTTAATCGATTTTTTTTTCAAGCTTTTAACTCCATGCAAACACCTGCCCAGTGGTCACCTTGGGCCCTTTTAGGCCTTAGGTAGGTTGTTTGGTATCCTCAAATTACCATGTCATGATACTAATCCAGAGTTTAATATCCCTCCTTTTCTAAAGTTAATTGACTTTATTTTTAGAGCAGTTTTAGGTTTAGACTAAGAAAAATTGAGTGGAAAGTACAGAGTTCTCATATGCCTTCTTCTCCCAATTTCTACTGTTACTAACATCTTGCATTAGTATGGTACCTTTTTTACATAGATGAGCCATTATTGATACATTATTTAAAGCCCATAGTTTACATTAGGATTCACTCTCCATATTGCACATTTTGTGAGTTTTGACAAATGCATAATGACATGTATCTAACATACAGTATCATCTGGAGCAGTTTATCTTAAAAATATCAGTGCTTCACCTATTCATCTCTCCCTCCCCCAAACCCCTAGAAACCACTAATCTTTTTAGTGTCTTTATAATTTTGCCTTTTTCGGCATGTCATCCAGTTGGAATCATACAGTTTGTAGCCTTTCCAGATTGACTTTTTTCACTAGCAATTTGCATGTCTTTTTTGTTGCTTGATAGCTCATTTTTTTTCATTGATGAATAATATTCTGTTGTATGAATGTACCACATTTTATTTATCAATTCACCTATTAAAGGACTTCTTGGTTGCTTCCAAGTTTTTTCAGTTATGAATAAGACTGCTATAAACATTTGCATGCAGGATTTTGTATGGACATAAGTTTTCGACTTATTTTGGCATATAGCGAGGAGTGTGAATGCAGGATTGTATGGTAAGAATATGTTTGTAAGAAACTGTCAAACTGTTGTCCAAAGTAGTTGTACTGTTTTTCATTCTCAACAAACCAGAGTTTCTATAGCTCTACCTCCTTGCCAGCATTTGGTGTTCTCAGTATTTCAATTCCAATTTCAAATTATTATTTAAGTGTGGATTACTTATATCTCATCTATATGGCAACCATATGTCCTGCTTTGCTGGGAATAGTCCTGGTCTACATATGTTGTTCCATCATAATTATTAATGATATCCCTTCTACTCACAAAGTCTGTCTATTGGGTGATAAATTATTTTGCCACCCTGCTTGAATATCCACCAGAATTATAAGGCAGAAATCATATTGATTTCTTCTCTTTTTCTCCATGGTTTTAAATTGAGTGATAAGCATAAGGTATGTGATCATATGTGATCATTGAGAATGTTAGGAATGGGTGGATGGAAGATTTTTGTCGAAATGATTTCTTTCCTTTCAGTGTCTACTCTCCAGATCATGTGCATTAGCATCGCACCCTTTGCAATGGGCTTCAGGGTCACCATTTTTTTTTTTTATTTCAGCATATCATGGGGTACAAATGTTTAGGTTACCTATATTGACTTTGCCCCACCTCAGTCAGAGCTTCAAGCATGTCAATCCCTCAGACAGTGCGCACCTTACCCATTAGGTGTGTATATTCCCCTCTCCACCTCCCCCTTCCCACTTGCCCGACACCCGTTGAATATTACTACTATATGGGCACTTAAGTATTGATCAGTTAATACCAATTTGATGGTGAGTACATGTGGTGCTTGCTTTTCAATTCTTGCGATACTTCACTTAGTAGCATGGGCTCTAGCTCTATCCAGGATAATACAAGTGGTGCTAGATCACCATTGTTTTTTGTGGCTGAGTAGAACTCCATGATATACATATACCACATTTTATTAACCCATTCATGGATTGATGGGCAATTGGGTTGGTTTCCACATCTTTGCAACTGTGAATTGTGCCTCTATAAACATTCTAGTGCAGATGTCTGTTTTATAGAATGTCTTTTTTTCCTTTGGGTAGATGCCCAGTAATGGGATTGCTGGATAAAATAGTGGTTCTACTTTTAGCTCTTTGAGGTATCCCCATATTACTTTGCACAGAGGTTGTACAGCCCTTTATTGGATATGTAACATTTTCTCCCATTCTGTAGGTTGTCTATTTGCTGTTGTGATAGTTTCCTTGGCTGTGCAGCAGCTTTTTAATTTGATAAGGTCCCATTTCTTTATATTTGTTGTTGCTGTGATTGTCTTTGGGGTCTTCCTCATAAATTCTTTCCCTAGCCCAATGTCTATAGGAGTTTTCCCAACATTTTCTTCTAGAATCCTTATAGTTTCATGCCCTAGGTTTAAGTCTGTTATCCACCATGAGTTGATTTTTGTGAGAGAAAGCCCACATTGCCTATAGGTGGACTCCTTTGGCTCATTTGACAGCAGGTGTTTGATAACCTGATGGTTTTCCCTTGCATATGGTCAGTACAGGCTAAGCAATCATTTCAGTGGCTGTATGTCAGCTTCTCCGGGCTGCATATCCTGTCTTGGCACCCTATATGCCTTATAGATGACATAGGAGAAATTGTGTAAGAAACAGATATGAAGGAATCAATGCTTCTTTGATTGACTTTTTAAAAAGTCTGAAATCAGATATTACTTTGATATCAAGCTATGTCTTCCAGCCTCCTGAAGGACAAATTGGCTTCTTGATTCATATTTATTTCACATTCCCCAGTGTATTATTAGACTGTGGCCTAAATATACAGCTAGTTTCAGAAGCAGGTTTCATCCCTGTGTTGCATAGACTCTCTTGGTAGAGTCTACCTCATGAACTGCAAACCTACACTCAACCCACAGGCCACTGACAGCTAGCTCAAGAAGCTGCTCTATATAATGTACTGTGACTTCTTGTTGTTTGATCTATTTTTCCTACTCTAGAAAATGTTATGTAATAATTATTGCCCACTCCTCTGAAATTGTGAAATATTTCAGCCATAGATAAAAGTATGAAATATGCATCTTTTTGCAGCACTGCCTCAAAAGTGCAGTGATTAACATACAGAGACTCTCAGGTATTGAGGTCCTATATGTATGTACCACTTAGGAAGCAAAAAGCTTGTGCTAATGTCCAAATTCCTCTTTTGCATAATATTTGAAGCTTCCTACACAAAGTAGGAGAAAGTAAATTCAGCAGGTACAGGATTCGGAATAAATAATAAATATATACTGCCACATACGTATACATATACACACACAAAAAAAATTAAGCAAGCTAGAAACCTAGTTATTTCCTTTTTTTCTTTCTTTCTTTTTTTAGAAGAAAGGTAACCAGGGTTATAGCACATAGCACATTGCGCTAAGTAAAATTATTTCTAGTACTCAAAGTAAAACTTTCTTAGATCTAGTTATACTGTACCATCATATTTTCTTTCTTATTCTTCACCAGTGAACAAAATAAGGTTTTGGTCCTCAAGGGTATTCAGCATCTGAATTACTTTGCTGCTAAAATTAAAAAAAGTAAGCAACATTCCTATCATTTCAAAAGAGTGAAAGGACAGAAATAAAGGATGACTGAACTGCTAAGAAGCACAGGTCCTATTTTCCTGTGATGCCATTAATATATACTTAAGATTGGTAGCCATAGATGCTGTGTAAGCAAAAACAAACCTATATTATATGGCTTTTAATATTTTAAAGGTAAAAGTAACTGTAAAGTTACAATTTGTTTATTAGAAACACCTTCTCTGTAGCAACCTGTTTGCTTCTTGCTGGAATTATTTGGCAAATTGCTCAAAGGTGCCTCATCTGAATATATATAATGAGATCTTTCCCATTCATTATTCTCTACTGAGAGATTCTTTACAAAATGTAGAAATTAAAAACTATCAATTCTTCCAAAGAGATCATTCTAGTTCCAATATGAATATTACTGATAAGCCCTCTTCCAGTATGAGAAGATGATATTGACTATTATTTTTTATTTCAAAATATTAAAGGGGTTCAAGTGTTTTTGTTGCATGGATAACTTTTATAATGTTTAAGTCAGGACTTTTAGTGTGCCCATCACCTGGATAGTGTTCATTGTACCTATTAGGTAGACTTTTATCCCTGCCCTCCACCCCACTCTCCCCTTCTTGATTTTCAATTATTTTTACTTCTCTCTGTGCCCGTCAATTAGGTCCAACTTATTAGAGAATACATGTGGTATTTGTTTTTCAATTCCTGAGAAACTTCACTTAGGATAATGGTCTCTAGTTCCATCCATCTTTCTGCAAAGGACACTAACGCATTTGTTTTTAAGTCTGAGTAGTACTCCATGGTATACATATACCACATATTGTTAATCTACTCATGAATTGACGGGCACTTAGGTTGACTCCACATCTGGAGATTGTGAATTGTGCTTCAATAATCATTTGAGTGCATGTGTCTTTTTGATAAAATGACTTCTTTTCCTTTAAGGAAATTCACAGTAGTGGGATTTCTAGGTCAAATGATAAGGCTGTATTTATTCCTTTGAGGAATATTCATACTGTTTTCCATAGAGGCTGTACTAATTTACAGTCCCACCAAAAGTGTATAAGTTTTCCTTTGTCTCTGCATCCATGCCAGCATCTATTGTTTATTGACTTTTTTATAGCCATTCTGGTAGGGGAGGCTGACATCTTATTGTGGTTTTAATTTGCATTTCCCTGATATTTAGTGATGTTGAGCATTTTTTCATATGTTTGTTGGCCATCTGTCTGTCTTCTTTTGAAAAACTTCTGTTCATATGTTTTCCCACCTTTTAATGGGCTTGTTTGTTTATTTCTTGTGGATTTGTTTGAGTTCTTTGTAGATTCTGGATATTAACCCTTTATCAGATGTATAGTTTATGAATATTTTCTGTAGGTTGTCTATTTACTCTGTTGATTATTTCCTTTGCTGTGCAGAGGCTTTTTGATATAATCACAGCCCATTTATTTATTTATTTTTGTTGTTGCTATCATTGCCTTTGGAGAATTAATCATAAATTGTTTGCCAAAACTGATTTTGGTGTGGTTTACTCTTCCTTTTCTAGTTCCTTGAGGTAAGACATTGGGTTGGTAACATGTGATCTTTCTGTCTTTTGGTGTAGGAATTTAAGACTATGAATTTTCCCCTTAGTACTGCTTTTGCTGGATCCCATAGATTTTGATAGCTTGTGTCCCCTTTGTCATTCAGTTCAAGGAATATTTAGATTTCCATCTTAATTTAATTATTGACCCAAGGATTGTTCAGCAGCAGGTTGTATAATTTCCATGACTTTATGTACCTTTGAGTGTTTCTTTTGGAGTTGATTTTGAGTTTTATTCCACTGTGGTCTGAGAAGATACATGATATCATTCAATTTTTTCAAATTTGTTGAGACATGTTTTGTGGCCTAAAATATGATTGATCTTGGAGAATGTCCATGTGCTGATGAGAAGAATCTATATTCTGTAGTTTTGGGTAGAATGTTATGTCAGTATTTGTTAGGTTCATTTGCTCTAGAGCCCCATTTAAGTCCAGTGTGTCTTTATTTATTTTCTGCTTCAGTGATCTGTCCAGCTCTGTAAGTGGGATGTTAAAGTCCCTGGCAATTACAGTGCTGCTGTTTATTTATTTACATTTATCTAGCAAAATTTGTTTTATGAATCTGGGAGCCCCTGTGTTAGGTGCATATATATTTAGGGTTCTTATATCTTCTTATTGAATTTTTCCCTTTACCATTATATAATTAGCATCTTTGTCTTGTTTTACCATTTTTGATTTAAAGTCAAATTTTTCTGATATGAAAACGGTTACACCTGCTGTCTTTTGGTTTCCATTTGTGTGAAATATTTTTTCCCTCCCTTCACCTTGAGTCTTTGTGGGTCCTTGTGGGTTACATGTGTTTCCTGGAGACAGCAGATATCCTGGTTGTGTTTTTTCATCCATTCAGCCAGTCTATGTCCTTTGAATGGAGCATACAGACTGCTTACTTTGAGTGATAGCATTGATATGTGGGATACTGTTTTATTCATCATGTTGGATAGTACCTCATTGCTTTGTTTCTCTTGTTCTATTGTTTTATATGAGCTGTGAGCTTTAGCTTTTGGATGATTTTACACTGGTGGCTGTCTATTGTGCTGATTGATATATAATGCTGTTCTGAGTATTTCCTATAGGGCAGGTCCAGTTGTGACAAATTCCCTCACTGTTTGCTTATCTGGAAAAGTCTTTATTTCTCTGTCATTTATGAAACTTACTTTTGCAGGATACAAGATTCTTGGCTAGCTGTTATTATGTTTAAGATGATTGAAGATGGGACCTTAGTCCCTTCTGGCTTGTATTGTCTCTGCTTAGAAGTCTGCTATTAGCTTGACGGGTTTTCCTTTGTAGGTTATTTGTTGCTTTTGTTTTGCTGCTTGTAAATTTTGTCCTTCATTTTGACTTCGGTCAGGTTGATTATTATTTGTCTTAGAGATCTCTTATTTGTTATGAATCATCTAAATGTTAGATGACCACCTTGCAGCTGAATGTCTGAATCTCTGGTGATACCAGGAAAGTTTTTCTCAATAATTCCCTCAAATAGATTTTCCTTGCTTTTTGCTCTTTTTTCTTCTCCTGCAGGGATACCTATAAATTGTATATTAGTTTGCTTCATGTATTCCCATATTTCTCTGACTAATGGTTCAATCTTTTTTTATTCTCTTTTCTGCCTCTTTGAATGACTGGGTTAGCTTGAGAGCCTTGTCTTCAAGCTCTGATATTCTTACTTATGCTTGGTTTAGCCTGTTTTTGAAGCTTTCTGCTATAATTTGAAATTCCCTAAATGTCTCTCATTTCTTTAAGTTCTGTTATATCCTTTCTTATGTTGTCTAGCTCTTTAGTGACATTTTTATTTTTTCACTAATTTCCTACAATATTTTTTTACTTTTTTTGTTGCTGTTGTTGCCTTTCAACTTTCTCTTCAATTTCATTCATCTTATTTGCCATCCATATTCTGAATTCCAATTCTGAAATTTCATCAAATTCCTTTTGGTCAGGGTCCACTACTGTAGCTCCATTATGATCCCTTGGGGGTGTCAAACTGTTTCATTCTTTCATGTTGCCAGAGTTCTTTTGCTGGTTCTTCTCATCTGAATCCTCTTCTCTCAGCTCAGGGCTGATAGGTTTGCCAGGCACCTATTCTCCTTTGCTGGAACTCTCCTACTTAGTGAGACAAAAGGCAAGTCACTAGCTGGTGCTTTGTGTCCTGCTCTGGAATGTTGACCCAGCAGGGGAAAGGTGGGCACACTGAGAGTCTGTAGTACAGCTGTTCTGTTTTGTTCCTTTCCCTGTGATTATCACAGTTCAAGCTAGGGCTGTATGATCTTCATGCACAGTGGTGGGTTGTTCCTCAGATCGTTGTTGGAAGCTTAGTTGGAGGATGGATAAGACCCTCTCCATGGAGGCTGGCATTGTGGGGATTGCTCTTCCCAGGATCTCCCAACAGAGGTGACAATAGCAGCTGGGTGAGGCTATTTAAGCAGTGGTCATGAGTGTCTAGCTTGTGGGCATTTACTAGAACCAGGTCTGAGTGTCATGTTGGCTCAAGGCTGGTGCGGGTGGTCCTTGGTGGAGCATTGGACCTTAGGGTGGTTTTTTGGCCTTGGGACAGCATGGGAGCCTTAGGGGTGTGGAGCTGCAATCCCAGTAGCTGTGGTAAAGCCTTGAGGACAGAGCCTCGGCCCGGGCACAGTGGGAGCCTCAGAGCCAGAACTGCAGCCTGGAGGCAGGGCAAGAGCTGCCTTGGCAGGGCTGTGGGATCAGACCACAGCCAGGAACCGCAGAGGTTGAGCCACGCCGGCAGGGGTGGCTCTGGCTGCCAGGGACGCTGGAGGCAGAACTGCATGGGCAGGGGACTGATCCCGCAGCACTGAGACTATGGATGCCAAATGGCAAGGCTTCTCAGGTGGTGTGGGTGGCAACTGAGGCACTCCCTCTGCTCATATCTTGCTTTGCGTAGGAGGGGCAGTCAGCACCGGCACCGAGTCACAGTGCACAGCGCAGGGGAGCACCCACTCTGCCTGCTCCTTCCCTGGCCCAGCGGGCGCTATGTGAAGGCTGCTGTTGCAAAGCTAAACCCCATCCAAATCTGGTGCCCTGTACCTGTGAGCTCACAATTAATTGCAGAGTTAGTTTCGGCATTAATTGCAGAAACCTGGGATCAGTAGCTTCTAAATCCCTGCTGCACCCACTTCCCAGTGCAGTGTCTGAATAGACTGCAAGCAGCTTCCCGATCAATTCAGAGTTCATTGTGGTGTGGGGGTAGGAAGGTCTCACAGCTTGGGCAGTAGAGCCCATAGAATGTGAGTGGTGCCCCAGGGCTCTCTCTTCCTGCCATTCCCCATGTGTAGATGCCTTCCCAAAGTTCCCCTAGATCTTGCCAAGTGAATAGCCCCATCACCTTCTCCTTCACTCTGAATGTCCCCCATCACCTCTCTGGAGTTTTACAATATCCTTTCCAAGAAGAGCCATCTATGGATGGCAGGTAGGCACTGCCTGCAACTCTTGATCCTCTCTTTAAGAACAATGTGCATGGGCTGCTTGTAGTCCACCACCATCACCCTCATTCGATGATATTGACTTTTGACAAGCAAATTTATTTTCAAAATAGGTAACCATTAAAAACAAGAGACAATGCAGTTTCCATAAAGATATGGCCATTAAAGTGACTGAAGTAAAATGATAAGATCTTAAAGGGGAAAACTGCCCTCAGATATGATGGAATCAAACTCCCTCCCAAGTTTGGAATCCATGTTATGTCTCAGACAAAGTGTAGTCCAACTTCCCCGTAAATACTTGCAGTGTCAAGAAGTTCATGCTTTTGCAAAGCAGTTCATTCCTGTTGTCAGATTGCTCTCTTTCACTGAAGGTTAATCTTCATGCTGAGTAGAATATGTCTCCTGGGAGCATCCACATTTTCAGTAAAGTTTTGGCCTTTAAAGTAAGACAGACTATTCTACATTTGTCACTGTGGAAAATGACAGTATATGTCTAACCTTGAGGGCTCAGGACACAGCTTAGCAGTAGGAGGTGACGTTGGAGTACTCCTAAGTGACTTAGGAAGAGTCAGGGCCAAACTTATGCATGACAAGGACATGATATGGCTAAGCAGCTTCAGACTAAGGAAAGACAGATATGCCCTGAAAATTAAAAAAAAATGTTGTATGGTAATTAAAGAGTCTGTACTGGATAGGTCAGCCAATATATTTGAGTATCTTCTTTTGATGATATTTCAAAAATATTTCTTTGTATATGGACCTATCAGGAATACATTAGTAGACTCATTTGGGAGTTCTAATAACTATAACAGAGACAGATATCATTGACTGGTTTTTGTCCAAGTATTGTAGTAAATACTTGAGTTAGGAAAGCTGAGGATTTGACAACTGTGAGTTCCATCAAGCATGTTTTACTCTTTCTCGAATGCAGTTCATACTCTTCAGAATCGTTGGCACCCTGTGGTGCTGAGATAACATGTCCCTTTTGAGGTTTTGCCTTTTCTGACTAGACTTCAAACCAAGGACTTGCAGAAGCTTTATTTGCATAGACAGATAACAAATATATCATTTTTGTATTTTATTACTGCTAATATTTTTTTGAAAAATTTTTAAATTATAACTCATAACAAACATAAGTATACTAACTCATTCCTTTTTTTGGAATAATTTTACTTGCACATGGCCTCTTCCTCCCATGACAATTTTCTGTTCTTCTGTCATTGCCAGCCGGTTAAGGATTAAGATTGAATGAGAAGAGGCTTCCTAAGTGCTTCTGTCTCTAGAACCGTATTTTGTGGAATGTCAAATAGCAGAACATAGCATTTCCTCCAACCTACTCTAATCAGCGCATGCACACCCAAATCTGCTTCTCAGCACTCAGCTCTATGACACATTGGGCCCCATAGCACTCTTCGATCTTAATTGTGATTTATGATGCCAAGTTTAAGAGTAATGGGAGAATAAGAATGCTGTTAGGTTTAAATGAACCATTTAAATTCAGAAATTATTGAGGGTTCCATAGAACTAACATTTAAATGTTAATTTCTTTTATCCTTAATGCAAAAGCAGGAAAAGAGTTAGTAATTTGTCTTTTAATCAGAAAAATGAATCTATTTTATAATATTAAGAATTGCCACTGTTTTCAGAGAGTGTAAACTTTTCTCTCCTCTTTCCTAATCCCAATACCTTATGCGAGGCCTGCCCTACCAAGAGGTGTCTTTTTCTACGTTAAAAGTATTACAGATTATACTTTCATATGTAATAGGTAGTCGCTATATTTATCAAAAATCTTGTCAACGATGCAGTTAGATTAACTGTCAGCCTACATTCAGTATTGTTCTGTGAATCATCTTAAGGAGGTCTTAATATTAGGCATTTAATACTTAGTATAAAAATCTTATGAAGTTTTCATTGAGTCACTTAATTCAGTTTCAAAGTTTGCATTTCACTTTTTCACATCACAAATTCTTTAAGCCCCTATAATTACTGAATGAGTGATGCATTCAAGATAATTATATTTATCGTTGTTAGGTATATTCTGAGAATTGTGATCAAAAAGGACACCAGGTTTATATTGCTCTTTAGTTTATAACATAATTTTAAGTTCTCATCTGCTGTGATTTAATAGATACTTCAAGCAACATAATCATCTCAACTCGCTGCAACCAGCTATCTTTAAATAAATGCATATTCTAATATCATACTGAAAATATCTGTATATATGTCTGATTCCCCACCACTATTCTCATGGGGAAAGACTACATCAAAATTTATCCTGATGTCTGTCCCCACTGCCAATCAAGGAATTAGGTATAGTGCAAATATTAAACTAATATTTGTTGTATAAGTAAATCCATTCTGTAGCAATCCTTCACCTTGACAATTACATATATGGGATTTGAAGGATTATCATCTGAGTTTATTTGGTTTTCCAAAATATTCTTTCTCATCCCTTTTATGTTTGAAGTTATATATTAATATTTATTCATTCCACATTGATACAACTGTTCTCAAATTTCTTTGTACAATGTTTTCCTGTCCTCCCATTCTCTTCCATTATTGTAACAACTGTAACAATCCATCATTATTGAAATTTGGCCTGAACAAAAATCTAGACCTTCATTTCTACCGAAACTGTAAAGCTATCAGCCTTGATTTAAAATAATGACCATTCCAATCTGCTGCCACCTGTCATTTTATCATTGCTATTAAAAAGAATCCTTAAGAACTCATGTTTATTTTATTGTGGCATTCAAAAGGAACAAGGGGCCCCCGTAATAATCCCTGCTTTTATAACAAATATCCAGATCAATTTGCCTTACATAACAAAATCTTCTTACTCAGTGGCAATTTTTTTGTCTTCTAAGCTGACATTAACGCTAGTGTCTTATTTGACAGAATTGACTCACATCTTCGGTTGGCATCATTTTACTGTTCTTGCTTTGTAAAGAATTGTGTCCTGACATAAATGTTCTTGAATGTTTATTTCCCACCAATGAAATACAATCTCATTGTATAAGAACTTAGTGGACACACTGTAGAACAGAGGAAACATCAGCCCTGAACAATGTTTTTCATGCTTAAAATGTAGCCCAAGAGTCTACAAATAAATAAAACAGCAGCTGCCCACTGACCCAGCAGGCATAGCACATCTGTCCTAATATAGTCAGCAATAGCTCAAAACCCTGAGAACATTGCTTGTTTTAAATAGTCAAACTCTCGGTTATTCCTGGTAATGGGAAGCAAAGATGAGCATGGCTCATTGAGTTGAGAATGTAATTTTAAAAGATTCATGCTCACCGTTAGTTTGAAATGTTTTCCTATTCAATATTATTTTTCTGGGGTTATTTTCAAGTAAGAAAACTAACCAAATTTTAGTTTTTGGCTGTGTTCCTGTTCACTGGTATAGATTCTAATTGTAGGGCTTACAATGAACTAGTAAAGAAATGGCCAAAGGAGAAGCAGCAGGGAAAGAGAGTAGCAATGGAGGGGTAAGATGAGTATCGCTTTAGGTTTATCAGGCCATTTTTTAATTTAAATAATGGTACTAATTTCCTATGGCTTCTATAACAAACAACCTCAAACCTAGTAGCTTAAACAATGCAGTTATTATCTTACAGTTCAGGGAAGTCCTACATGAATCTCACTGGAATAAAATCAAAGTGCTGTTAGGTCTGCACTCTATTCTGGAGGCTCCAACGGAGCTTTCTTTTCTTTCCCTTTTTCAGCCTTTAGAGGCCACCTACCTTCTTTGGCTCACAGTCCCCTTCCTCTGTCTTCAAAGCTAGAAACAACAGATGGAGTCCTCTCACATAACATCACTCTGACCTCCACTCCTGCCACCCTCTTCCATTTTAAAGAACGTTTTCATTACATTGGGACAGCCCAGATAATCCAAGGTTAACTCCCTTTTGTAGAATCATCTGATTAGCAATCTTAATTCTATCTGCAACCTTTATTTCTCTTTGCCACATAAGGTCACATACTCACAGGCAGGGAATGCATGCACACCCTTAGCAGAGGATGAGGGATGGTGGCTCATTCTGTCTACCACAATAATGCGATAATGTTTCAAAATTGTAGATTTGCTTTTATTTTTTTCTCACATGTTATCTTTTCACTAGGTGGCCCTCAGCATTCACCTAGCTGTAAAGGAGATAGGAAGTGTTAAAAATGTTCATGAAAAGCTAAAAACATTCAAAAATGGAACTGTTGAAAATAATTAAAAGATTTTCTTTTCTCTTCCTTCAGTATATCATTGTCCAAGGCTAGAAGAACCAGCTCAAGGAGTTCTCTCATATTACAGAGAAGATATTCCTTTTGCCTATGGCAGAAAAACCATGAAGTTTGAGATATAGGGTAGGTGTGTATAAAATGACAGTAGTTTAAAAAAAGTTGGGCATTTCCCAGACTAAGGTGAGGCTGGAAAGAAGAAAGGAAAAGATAAGATGTAAAACTGTGGAGAAAATGCAGCATGGCGGTGACAGAGGGGTCCATGCAGAGCCTAAGTTACGTGTCTTCACCCAGCAAGTACCACTGTGCTCTGGAAATGCGTTGACGGGGCCAAGAATTTGGGTTACAACATCTATGGAGATCCCAATATTAGACACTTAATACTTAGTATAAAAGGCTTATAAAGTTTTCATCGAGCCATTTAATTCAGTTCCTACGTTTGCATTTCACTTTTTCAGATCACAAATTCTTCGATCCCTGTAATTGCTGAATGACTGATGATACATCAAAGGATGTTATATTTCCAGTGTTGGCTATGTTCCAAAAATTGTGATCAAAAATCACACCAAATTTATACTGGTTTCTAGTTTATGACATAATTTTAATTTCTCATCTATTGTGATTTGGTAGGTATTTCGAGTAGCATAATCAGCTCAACTCACTTGCTGCAGCTGGCTATCTTTAAATAAATGTGTGTTCTAATGTTCATACTGAAAATATTTGCACATGTATCTGTTTCCCCACCATTATTCTCATGGGGGAAAACTATGTGAAGAGTTATCTTGGTGTCCACACTGAGGGTAATAGGCACAGGGAAACTATGTTTTGGCCTGTCAGCATGTAGCAGAGGATTCCTAGAGGGAATCACTCTTGGGATACTTAATTTTCTTAGCATAGTCCCTTAGAAATGCCACCATGCAGTTTAACAGAAAGTGGGCAAGGTTGCTCCAGTTCTCAAACACTAGAGATTGCTGTAATATAACATCTTTGTAAATACTCCATATCAGTTATTCTCAAATATTGTTTCCCAACCAGCAGCGTGAGCATCACCTGTAACTTGTTAGAAATACAAACTTCGGGGTCCTGCCAAGTCCTAATGACCTCTGGGGGAGGGGTAATCAATCTGTGTTTTCACAAGCCCTGCAGGTGATTCAGGTAAACTTTGAGAACCACTGATTTGTAATAACCCTATAATTAGAGCAGATAAGGTATATTTTCTACTTGAACATATCTTCTTGAGAAGTGAGAGCTATGGTCCTTAGTAATAGAGTATCTTGGGTCCTTCCCTATTTATCTTGTGCCTGCAAAAATCCTGCCTACAGTCACACTGATACCTAAGTGAAGTATCTCAAGAATGGAAAAACACCACATGTACTCACTTTTGAATTGGAACTAACCAATGAGCATACACGTGCACAGAGGGAAGTAAAACTCAGTGGAAATCAACCAGGGGAGTGAGGGGAGAAGAGAGGGGCAAAAACCTACCTAATGGGTACAAAGAACACTATTTGGGTTAGGGCAAGCCTATGGCCCAGACTCAAGCATTACAAAAACAATCTGTGTACCCTAAAACATTCGTACACCCTAATATGTCGAAATTAAAATAAAAGAATTCTAAAAAGCAAAGATCATCTCAGAGATTTAAATTTGGCCTTCCAAAGTACCTCTAAAGGATTCTAGTGAAAGCCTTAATTAGCCTCTATTTGCTTCTTCTTTTATGTTGATAGGCGCCCATGATTGGACATTGTAGTAGTATTGTGAGTCTTTATAGTAGTATATTATAGTATTATTGGGTTATAGAGATTATATTAATAATATTGGTGAAGTATTATTGAAGAGTATTTGTGGCTGCTTGTTGTTCAAAGGACCAGTGCTTTTTAGTTTTTCTTTATTATTTTATTCTATATTTGATATGATATTTTTTAATAAAAATTTACCTTCACCTCTCTGCTATCTAACTTCTTATGTTGTTCTTGCTACTTTTCAGGAAAAAAAATGACGTGGACATATTTGAAAATGTGCTTTTTTCTTCTGCCCTTATTACTCTTGGTCTTAGTTAAAATGAATTCCTTCATTACTTATTCTAAAAATCTGAATTCACTCCTTTGACATGGATAAATACTTCTCAGTCCTGGCATGGGAATCTTTAAAAATATACGTAGATATCCGGCCCTGACCCCAAACCAAATTAAATTAGAATGCTTAGATGTTGAGAGACAGAGAATTATTATAATTAAACAATTCCCAAATGATGATGATCTATAGCTAGGGTTCGGAATCGCTGACATGGATTGTCGTTCAGATCCAAGTTCTTCAGAGCATAGTTTCAGAGCTATTGTACTAGATCCTATTTTTATTTTTAAGTGTTACCAATGGAAATTTTCCAGTATCAGCAATCCATATTGAGATCTAGATTATGTTTAACGTAAGGCACCTCCATTTATTTTTAATGTGATGCATAATGGTAACCTGCAGCTTCCCATGGGAATAAATCTCAGAAATCAAGGCAATCTGGTTGCAATATCAAACACACCATTTACCACCAGTCTTGAATCTGCTGATTAACTGGCCCAGATTCCCCTCCTCTCTGACTGTTCTAATAAGCAACCCTTCAGAAACAGTGTGTTGGTGATAAAATAACTTTTCCTTTTTGCTCATCATTGCTACTATGCTACTATATCTACCACTGAGAATGGAAGTCAATTATAGACATCTTGGGTTTCTTTTTATAACATATTTCAGTAGATTAATAAAGACATAATAGCTGCTCAAAATTGTTGAATATGTCTATATTGAAATTTGAGATAAAGAAATTTGACTGTATAAAGGTAATTTTGCATCCATTGTTTTGTGGTTTGGATAAATCCATTTTGAATTCAAAACACAGAAAAATAATATCTAAATATATTAATACATTCTGACTGACACTCATGTAACTCACTGACAAA
The DNA here is from genome assembly GCF_000956105.1 of Propithecus coquereli. Lineage (NCBI taxonomy): Eukaryota > Metazoa > Chordata > Mammalia > Primates > Indriidae > Propithecus > Propithecus coquereli. The sequence continues at coordinate 408,884 of NW_012149063.1, forward strand.
ATTGGTAATTTATTTTATTAATACCTTCTAAATGTCAGAGTTTCCATATCTCTAAAATGAGGAACCCAAGAAATTACAACTGAAGCTCTTCTTCTTTTCTTCTATTGCTGCTTCTCTCTTCTCTTCCACTCCAGACTTTATAAACAAGTTGTATTATTTCAGAACATTTCCATTGAAAAAAGAGACAAATTGGAATGAGTTCTGTGTGTTAGTACACACTTTGAGAGTAGTTAGTTGCGTTACTTTGTACTGGTTGTCTGAGTTCTTGGATATCCATTTCCTTAGTTGTGAAGTATGTGGGATACACAAGAGGATCGCTAATTCCAGAAGCCAGAGTGGCGTTAGGCAGTAGGACACAGCCAGACACAGAAAATAATGCAACATTTCTTTGCTAGGAAGAGAAAGTCAAACTATGTCATAAACTCAGTGAAGAGAACTAAAAGTTCAGAAACCAGCTGGAGACTGAAAAAGAAGATTTTGTAGCAAAGAGGGAAACAGAAATAGTGTAGGTCAAATAAAATTAAATACTATAACAATATGAAGACAAAGGCCCTGGTACCTGGAATTGTAATGCAGTGCAATATGGAGACAGACATGAATGAATAAGGTTTTACCCCAGATGTGCCTCTTATTTTGAAGTGGTTAATTTACATACAGTGAAGAGTATAAATTTCAAGTGTACAGCTCAGTTGGTTTTTACATATTTATAAATCTGTTCATCCATTTGAGCTTCACTTAGACCAAAATTTTACCTCAAGAGCTTCCCTCATGACACTTCCTAGTAAACAACACCCTCCTCACAGGTAACAACTATTTGGAAGCCTATCACAATAGATTAGTTTTCCCTGTTCATAAACTTCATACAACTGGAGCCATACCGTATACATTCTTTGGTGTCTGGCTTCTTTTTTTCCCTCGACATAATTTTTTGAGTGTTTTCTATGTTATTATGTATAACAATAGTTTGTATGTGTTTATTGTTGAGCAGTACGTTGTCATTTAAGTATATGACAATTTGTTTATCCACTATCCTGTTGGTGTATATTTGAGTTATTTTCACATTTTTAACTTCATTCAGTTTTTGAATGAAGCTGCTATAAATATTTTTATACATAGAATTTGGTGGACATAAGCATTATTTCTCTAGGACAGGAATAGAATTACTGACATGATTCCTTGCTATGATTAGCTTTGATAGAGTCATCCAAGTAGTTCTCCAAAGTGATTGAACAAATTCACATTTTCTTCTTCAATGGATGAGAGTTCGAGTTACTCAGCATCCTTGCCATTGTTTATTTCTGTGTGTATTTTTAAATTTAGCCATCCTAGTAGATGTGTAATATTCTCATTTTGGTTTTTATCACATTTTCTTGGAAGCTAATGATGCTTGCCACCTACCTTGTCAATATTTATTGCCTATATGGATATCTTCTTTTGTATATAGCTTTTTCAAGACTTTGTCCATCATTTTAAATTGTTTCTCTGTATTTTTCTTGATTTGTAGGTATATACAAGTGTGTGTGTGTATGTGTCTGTGAATGTGTACATATGTGTGTGTAAATATACTAGATACAATTCATTTGTCAGATCACCATGCCCCTGTTTGTGACTTGTTTGTACGCATTCTTAGTGATATTTTTTGCTCACTAGAATTGATTTATTTTAATGAAGTTCAATTTATGAACTCTTATTTTAATGTTGTGTAAGAAATCTTTGTTTACTTCAGTGTTATGATAATATTTTTATGTTTTCTTCTAGAAGCTTTATTATTTTTCACTTTTAGATTCACGGTTAAATTTGAATTATTTTTTGTATATGGTATAACTTAGGGGCAAGATTTTTTTTTTCCATGTATGTATCTATTTGTTCTAATACCATTGCTTGAAAAAACCAACCTTTCCCTTTGACACACGCTACCATTTTCACCTTTGATACTGAATTGTCATGGTGCATTTGTCAAAAATGAGTTACCTTCTATATGTGGATCTATTTCTGCACCAAATATTCTGTTTATTTGGTCTATTTGTCTATCTGCACACCAATACTTCACTATCTTCATTATTGTAGCTTTACAATAAATATTGAAATCTGGTAAACTGCCTCGACCTTAGTTTTTCCACTTCAAGATTGTCTTGGCTATACTTACCTCTTTCTGTTTGCATGCAAGTTTATAGAATTAGTTTGTTAATGTACACACACACACACACACACACACACACACAGATGTGAAGATTCTAGAATTTTAATTGGGATAAATTAAAAATATATATCAATTTAGGGAGAATTGACATCTAAAAATATTAAATCTTTCAATGCTTTACCATATTTCTAGTTATGTAGGTCTTCTACAATTTCTCTAGTACTATTTAAAATTTTTAAATGTAGAGATATAATATATCATTTATTAAATTTATTCTTAAATATTTGCTATTTCTGAAGCTATTTGTCAATGGTATTTTTTATTTAATTATCTTGTTGTTGGCTATTCCAATGCTTTTTGACCATATAAACTCATTTGTTAAAAATGAAAATTTACTTTTTTTTAAATCACAAACATAATGTATGCTAATTGTGGAAGATTTGAAAATCACAGGAGTGATTTTCTGTAACCTCCAATGATCCCTGCCTTCTAGTATTCAAGCCCTTAAGTGAGGATAGGACCTGTTTCTAACCAATAGAATATAGCAAAAGTGAAAGCTGTCATTGATGTGCTTATGTTATGTTATATAAGAGTCCATCTTACATGAATAAAATATTAGAGTTGCTTGCTTGCTTGCTTAGAAGATGCAAACTGCCACAAATTAAGTTGCCACATTAGAGAAACCAATTCAGCAAGAAACTACAGGTAGCTTCAGAGAGCTGAGGATGGCCTCCAACAAGAAACTGAAACCCTTAATCCTTCTACTGCAAGAAAATGAATTCTGCCAATAACCTAGAGGAACTTGGAAGTGGATCTTTTCCCCATTTGAGCCTCTGATGAAAATGTAGTCCTGATTGCAGCCTACTGAGACCCTGAAGCAGAGAAGTTGGGTAAGCTATGCCCAGACTTCTGAGCTACAGAAACTGTGAGATGATAAATGTGTGTTGCTTTAAGCTGCTAATTTTGTGGTAATTTGTTACCTAGCAACATAGAATGAACACAAGGAACATACAAATACAGTGTTTAGGGGTTTTTTTTGGTAAGTCCTCCAGCTTTGTCAACTATAAACATACTTCCTGACATTTTTCCTATCAAAAATAAATAATTTGTGTGTAGATGCTTCAACAGTCAGCATTTGGCAAATATGAAATGATAAATACTCTAACTCAAATCTCCTTGGGTCGGAGTATATATTTAGGGACATTTTCCCAAAATTATTAAGTGATACCTTAGGATATTGTCAGAAAAGTTCCATTATAATTGAACATGTGAATGATCCTGGAACTATGATTGTGCTAAATGAGTTTTTGAAATTTATTATGAATCATTAAGAAATGTCTAATGGATATTTACAGCAACTATTCTACTTAGGAAATGAGTCTGTGATGTGCAAAAATGATGAATACAAAATGTTATAAGAAAAAATACAACATCTGAAATTACATATAAAATATGTTTTCAACTATATAAAATAGACTAATAGGCCAGTAGATGAATAGATAAATAGAATATAGGGCAGATAGTCAGAAAGAGAAATTGACTGGAAGGAATAGTATCAAAGTGTTAAAATATTTATATCTAAGTGTTTGAATATTGGGATATTTCATTGATTTTTATATTGTTCTTTATGACTCTATCAATTTTAGATTTCCTACATGTATTTCTTGTATCCAACAATAAAAATTATTTGACAAAGAAATGATCAACAGAACAAATATTCTATAAAAAAAGGAGGAAATCTTGAAAATGTTCATTTGAGTTACTTCAGGACAATTATGTATCTTACATGAAGTAGAGAATCCTGTCAAATATTTTCACCTTTGATACCAATCTTTAATAGAACATACTAATTATATCTCACAAGCCTGGTAATAAAGATATAATAAAGAAACAAAAACAAAACATATTTATCTGGTTCTGTTCTCTGATTCCCTGTGAAAATTCTAACTTCTCAAGTTCCTCCCAGTTTATTATGACATTATCCAGAATAATGCATTCTTTCTATTCAGTAGTTGGTAGGCACTACCATCCTCAGCTTTCGGTATCTATGCCAGCCCATGAGGTGACTGATGCGAATGTAAACCTGTCACAAGCACTTGCACCCTGGCAAAGCTTCCAAGGCTGCCAGAAGGCCCATGGAGGCATCAGAGCCCCAAATCCTCATCACATTCCCTTATTCCTACATGAAACTGCCCTGACTCAGTTCAGGTTCTAAAAAATCCTGGACTCTGTGGGCATTTAGAATCCTAGAACAAGAAGAACCTTAGGGGTCAAGCAAAGACCCCATAGCAATACTGTCCTAAATTTGTATAGCCCTTGAAAACACACAGCATGCTTTCATGGGTATTACCTCAGTTTATTTCCATAAAAAAAACTTCAGTAGGTCCCAAAATGCATTGCCTGATATTATAAAACTTGTTTCATCTGATGTTTAAGCAAAATGAGGTCCTTTGCAACTGTGGTCAGTCCAAGGACGCAGTTAGTGTATGTGGTAGTGTCAGAGCTCAAATTTGCCACCAAGTCCAAGACTGTACATTATGCTCTTTCCATAAAAATATTGTGCATCTGGCACCAAGCATCAAATTCCATTTATTATTTAAAGACCATTGTAATTATGCAGGTTTCATAAACTTGTACTGATAAACAGTTACTAAGAGGAGGCATAAAATGTTAAAATCATTACTTTCAAATTATGATCTTTTCATCAAAAAGTTCTGTTTTTTATATACTTGTATTAAAAAATAAATATCAATGTCAGGTATTT
>NW_012149063.1:413837-420501 GCF_000956105.1 Propithecus coquereli
ACCATGCCCCTGTTTGTGACTTGTTTGTACGCATTCTTAGTGATATTTTTTGCTCACTAGAATTGATTTATTTTAATGAAGTTCAATTTATGAACTCTTATTTTAATGTTGTGTAAGAAATCTTTGTTTACTTCAGTGTTATGATAATATTTTTATGTTTTCTTCTAGAAGCTTTATTATTTTTCACTTTTAGATTCACGGTTAAATTTGAATTATTTTTTGTATATGGTATAACTTAGGGGCAAGATTTTTTTTTTCCATGTATGTATCTATTTGTTCTAATACCATTGCTTGAAAAAACCAACCTTTCCCTTTGACACACGCTACCATTTTCACCTTTGATACTGAATTGTCATGGTGCATTTGTCAAAAATGAGTTACCTTCTATATGTGGATCTATTTCTGCACCAAATATTCTGTTTATTTAGTCTATTTGTCTATCTGCACACCAATACTTCACTATCTTCATTATTGTAGCTTTACAATAAATATTGAAATCTGGTAAACTGCCTCGACCTTAGTTTTTCCACTTCAAGATTGTCTTGGCTATACTTACCTCTTTCTGTTTGCATGCAAGTTTATAGAATTAGTTTGTTAATGTACACACACACACACACACACACACACACAGATGTGAAGATTCTAGAATTTTAATTGGGATAAATTAAAAGTATATATCAATTTAGGGAGAATTGACGTCTAAAAATATTAAATCTTTCAATGCTTTACCATATTTCTAGTTATGTAGGTCTTCTACAATTTCTCTAGTACTATTTAAAATTTTTAAATGTAGAGATATAATATATCATTTATTAAATTTATTCTTAAATATTTGCTATTTCTGAAGCTATTTGTCAATGGTATTTTTTATTTAATTATCTTGTTGTTGGCTATTCCAATGCTTTTTGACCATATAAACTCATTTGTTAAAAATGAAAATTTACTTTTTTTTAAATCACAAACATAATGTATGCTAATTGTGGAAGATTTGAAAATCACAGGAGTGATTTTCTGTAACCTCCAATGATCCCTGCCTTCTAGTATTCAAGCCCTTAAGTGAGGATAGGACCTGTTTCTAACCAATAGAATATAGCAAAAGTGAAAGCTGTCATTGATGTGCTTATGTTATGTTATATAGGAGTCCATCTTACATGAATAAAATATTAGAGTTGCTTGCTTGCTTGCTTAGAAGATGCAAACTGCCACAAATTAAGTTGCCACATTAGAGAAGCCAATTCAGCAAGAAACTATAGGTAGCTTCAGAGAGCTGAGGATGGCCTCCAACAAGAAACTGAAACCCTTAATCCTTCTACTGCAAGAAAATGAATTCTGCCAATAACCTAGAGGAACTTGGAAGTGGATCTTTTCCCCATTTGAGCCTCTGATGAAAGTGTAGTCCTGATTGCAGCCTACTGAGACCCTGAAGCAGAGAAGTTGGGTAAGCTATGCCCAGACTTCTGAGCTACAGAAACTGTGAGATGATAAATGTGTGTTGCTTTAAGCTGCTAATTTTGTGGTAATTTGTTACCTAGCAACATAGAATGAACACAAGGAACATACAAATACAGTGTTTAGGGGTTTTTTTTGGTAAGTCCTCCAGCTTTGTCAACTATAAACATACTTCCTGACATTTTTCCTATCAAAAATAAATAATTTGTGTGTAGATGCTTCAACAGTCAGCATTTGGCAAATATGAAATGATAAATACTCTAACTCAAATCTCCTTGGGTCGGAGTATATATTTAGGGACATTTTCCCAAAATTATTAAGTGATACCTTAGGATATTGTCAGAAAAGTTCCATTATAATTGAACATGTGAATGATCCTGGAACTATGATTGTGCTAAATGAGTTTTTGAAATTTATTATGAATCATTAAGAAATGTCTAATGGATATTTACAGCAACTATTCTACTTAGGAAATGAGTCTGTGATGTGCAAAAATGATGAATACAAAATGTTATAAGAAAAAATACAACATCTGAAATTACATATAAAATATGTTTTCAACTATATAAAATAGACTAATAGGCCAGTAGATGAATAGATAAATAGAATATAGGGCAGATAGTCAGAAAGAGAAATTGACTGGAAGGAATAGTATCAAAGTGTTAAAATATTTATATCTAAGTGTTTGAATATTGGGATATTTCATTGATTTTTATATTGTTCTTTATGACTCTATCAATTTTAGATTTCCTACATGTATTTCTTGTATCCAACAATAAAAATTATTTGACAAAGAAATGATCAACAGAACAAATATTCTATAAAAAAAGGAGGAAATCTTGAAAATGTTCATTTGAGTTACTTCAGGACAATTATGTATCTTACATGAAGTAGAGAATCCTGCCAAATATTTTCACCTTTGATACCAATCTTTAATAGAACATACTAATTATATCTCACAAGCCTGGTAATAAAGATATAATAAAGAAACAAAAACAAAACATATTTATCTGGTTCTGTTCTCTGATTCCCTGTGAAAATTCTAACTTCTCAAGTTCCTCCCAGTTTATTATGACATTATCCAGAATAATGCATTCTTTCTATTCAGTAGTTGGTAGGCACTACCATCCTCAGCTTTCGGTATCTATGCCAGCCCATGAGGTGACTGATGCGAATGTAAACCTGTCACAAGCACTTGCACCCTGGCAAAGCTTCCAAGGCTGCCAGAAGGCCCATGGAGGCATCAGAGCCCCAAATCCTCATCACATTCCCTTATTCCTACATGAAACTGCCCTGACTCAGTTCAGGTTCTAAAAAATCCTGGACTCTGTGGGCATTTAGAATCCTAGAACAAGAAGAACCTTAGGGGTCAAGCAAAGACCCCATAGCAATACTGTCCTAAATTTGTATAGCCCTTGAAAACACACAGCATGCTTTCATGGGTATTACCTCAGTTTATTTCCATAAAAAAAACTTCAGTAGGTCCCAAAATGCATTGCCTGATATTATAAAACTTGTTTCATCTGATGTTTAAGCAAAATGAGGTCCTTTGCAACTGTGGTCAGTCCAAGGACGCAGTTAGTGTATGTGGTAGTGTCAGAGCTCAAATTTGCCACCAAGTCCAAGACTGTACATTATGCTCTTTCCATAAAAATATTGTGCATCTGGCACCAAGCATCAAATTCTATTTATTATTTAAAGACCATTGTAATTATGCAGGTTTCATAAACTTGTACTGATAAACAGTTACTAAGAGGAGGCATAAAATGTTAAAATCATTACTTTCAAATTATGATCTTTTCATCAAAAAGTTCTGTTTTTTATATACTTGTATTAAAAAATAAATATCAATGTCAGGTATTTTTAAATGTAAAATAAAAACCTTGAAGAGAGACTGTTTTGAATTTTAAGCTCTACAGCATCAACCAAATTGCTGACATAAGTGTTAAAAATAATTAACCACATCAAAATATTACCAATTACATTGAAATCCTCAAATGGCATCTCTTATTGTTAGCAATGAAAACATCAAAATATACATAAATTATCAGGAATTAAATTTAAGGAGAGATGAATAAGATTAAATCCTGCTTTCATTAAATTTGAATTAAGACCATTAAATACAAATGAATGACTATCAGATAGGACAATTAATACCTCCATTGGAATATTTCTGTGAGAAAATTTATTTCCTTTGTTATTCAGAATGAAAACATTTCCTCTTCATGATTCACATGAGAAAAGTGGCAAATTTTTTACCATAGAACTAATAATATAATTTATGTATATTTTAATTATTTTCTCTTGATTTATTTTAGAAAGTAAACAAAAACTCAGATGATACATAAATAATTTTAATTTTAAATGCATTAACTCCATATGTAAACCTTTAAAAGACACCCAAAGCCTCCCAAGGTGAAATACTTTTGGGGGACCATCACAAAATGGCTCTGCTCTCTCTTCACTCTGTCCTTGTCAGAGGATTCTTTTGTCTCCACTTTAAAGCCTGCTTTGGAAATACTACTGCCTCCATAGGATCAAGGAAAGTATTAATTCTTTATACTAATTTTAAAGTATGTCCTCTCTATGCCTATTTTGTTAAGAGTTTTTATCATAAAAGTATGCTGGATTTTGTCAAATATTTTTTCTGAGTCTATTGAGAGAATCATATGGTCTTTGTTCTTGCTTTTATTTACGTGGTGGATTGCATTTATAGATTTCTGTATGTTGAACCATCTATGCATCTCTGGGATAAAGCCCACCTGGTCATGATTAATTATTTTTTTGATGTGCTGTTGGATTCAGTTTGCTAAGATTTTGTTGAGGATTTTTGCATCTATATTCATGAGGGCTATTGGTCTGTAGTTTTCTTTTTTTGTTATGTCCTTTCCTGGCTTTGGTATCAAGATGATATTGGCTTCATAGAATGAGTGGGGGAGGATACCATCCTTCTCAATGTTGTTCAATAATTTCTGCAGTATAGGTATGAGTTCGTCTTTGTAAGTTTGGTAAAATTCAGGTGTGAACCCATCTGGTCCGGGACTTTTTTTTGTTGGAAGATTTTTAATTGCTGCTTCAATTTCTGTGCTTGATATTGGTCCATCAAAATGGTACTAACTGGTCAAACACTAAGGTGCTAACGTGGTAGTAATATTCACTGGATGCCAGTCAGGTGGGGCTGGGTAAACTCACAACAAATGGATGCGGAGCGCACTGTATGGGGGAAGGGCACACTTGTAGCCCTGACTTGGGTGAGGCAAAGACATTATATATAACCAAAATGTTTGGATCCCTTAATATTCTGAAATAAACAAATAAATAAATAAAAATTCTTTATACTAGTGGAAACTTAAAGGTTTTGTTCATTGTGTAACCATTTTTCTTCATGTTCATTTGACTTCATAGGAGAAGCAATGCCTTCCTACCTCAGTTGACATTAGCGTGGGTGGGATGTCCTCTACCTCTGGCGTAGGGCAAGGAACTCAAGTTTGCCACAAAGAGCATGATTGTCCCACATCCATGACCAGCCTGAGCCAAGGCCAATTAGAATGATATATGTCTTATATGGAAGTAACTCAAATTAGAATTTTGAAATTCTTTCATTTTAGTCTCTTCCTTTTCACTTTTTCTCTGTCTGCTCCTCTAAGAGATGAGCTGGATCATTGATGTGATCTTTAGCCTGGAGTTTTCTTTCAAGATGACTTTCCTCTAGAGTACAGACTCCTGTTCCATAGTGGGTTTGATTTCATGTCCAGTTCAATTATTTCCAGCTTAAAAATACTCATCAGCAGGAATCCTCACACAATAAATGTCCTAATGCATGTAATTGGGCAAAATGGCAAATAATGAGAAGTGAAATATGGATAGTGGCAGCCTTTTCTCTTTGAGCCAATGAATTGTTTTCCAACCGAAAAAGATGAATAATTGGTACAATGAAGGTTGGTCTGAAACTGACTGATTTTTTAAGCCATCTTTAATTTTTCTTTCCTAGGCTCTTTCAGTTCATTGATTTTAATGTGTTTGTATTTTCTCTTTTGGTTCAAATTAATGTACACTGTGAATGATTATTTTATTTAAAATATATGCATTTTTAGAAAACTGTCATTAGTCTATTTTTCCTTAAGAAAAGAAAGAACAATTATGGCTTATTATATATTTAGTCAGATCTCCAAAGCAAATAACTCTGCCTCTTCTTCATAAATTGCTTACAAGTCGATTTGAGGTGACCACCTGGGAATCTAAGAAAATAGTGCATCATGTCTCGGTCAGTGATAAGAGCTGCCAGCACCATAGCCATTCTGAAATTCGAGATAGTCACTGTGTTACATTGCTTTTCAGAAACGATCCCTTTGGGAGAAATAATGAGTTAATATCCATGTCATAGGAGAGGAAGGCCCAAGAGGTTCCTTTAATAATCCTGGCTATGATAATTGTGAGTTACAAGGTCAAAATTCAAACAAACTTGAGAAAAACAATGCATGTGTTCACGTAACTGAAATCAATAATATTAACATTTGGGTGTATGACTTAATATATGCTAGGCATGGTTCTAAGTGCTTTATGTGTTTTAACTCATTTTATCTTCACAAAATCCCTATGATTTTGGTGTTATTATTATCATTATTATTCCCCTTGTCATGTTGAAAAAAAGCAAACCATAGAGATATTAAGTAAAATGAATGGGGCACACAGTTAATAAGTGACAGAACCGGGATTCGATGATAGGTGGCGTGGCTATAGAGATCACGTACTGAATCTTCAGGCTAGAGTAACTCAAAAGCTGCTGATTCTTTCTTGGTTTATGCTGTCAACTCTGCTTGTCTCAGCTTCTCTTGGTTTGTTGTTCACATTCTCTCTTCCTTAGACTGGCCTTTCAATCTAGCAAGGCATCAGTCCTCAGGTTACCAACCTCAAGTCGTATATATAATATTGTCTAGACCTGGGTTGCCTGCCCACTTACAGGATTTGGAGGAAAGTAAGTAAAGTTAACAGAGGAAAGTGTGTTGTAAAACCTCTTGGGCAGACAAACAAAAAAAACAGCTTCACATTTCCCTGTAGTCTCCTATACCTGCCATAGATAGGTTTTGCTCTGTTTTTTATTCAGTAAATGCCATCATTTATAAGAAAGCATAAAAATAGAACTGTCTCACACAGATTTCAAAATCCATTGTAGTACATATTAACAGTTAGTTATTCTGGGAGCATTAGAATCTAT
>NW_012149063.1:421156-437182 GCF_000956105.1 Propithecus coquereli
CTCTGATTGTTACAGAGTTCTCATGCATGGCCTGGATGGCTCCTATTTGAATTTAGATTTCTGCTTTTTAATAGAGTTACGGAAACAGTCAGATATGCAGTAGTGATACAGGGAATATATGAGGTGACATAATACATGTGGCCAATTTTCACAGAACATCATTTTACCTGAAGATTTAGGGGGATTTTCATAAATATACAAACTCTTAAATATCTATGGAGATAGCTAGGTAGGCTAGAGGATGATTTTTTCAGAAGGGTAAAAATCATGATTCTCATATAAATATGAAAGGAATGTATGCCAAATTGTTTATTTTACTCATTAATTAATGAATCAGTAAGATGTTACAAGTTCAAAAAGAATTCGAAATACCACATATTACTAGTCAGATAAAAAGTGTTTAAATTGATTTACAGATAGATGCAAAACTGCAAAACTGATCAATATCCAAGGGACGATAAACAGCTTCCACTGAATACAGTTTGGATATCTATTGAGCAAACACCATTTTCATTGCTATCCGTTATCTAAAACTTATAGAGATATGAAATAGCTCAAAAACAATGAAAGACACACATCGCCATGGTATCTAATAATGCTGAAGTATGTGATAGATGCTTTGTTTCCATTGGTCCATTTCAAACCTTTCCTAGATTTTCCTGAAAAAAGAATCTATCAATAAATACAGATTTAAATAAAATAATGGAAATTTTTTAAAGTAAAATATCAAACGCCAATATCACATTAACTTTCATCAAAAAATAGGTGACAATTAAAGCATTTGTGACTTTAGACAATGATTATTGCATCATTTTTGATAGTACCTCTAAAACAAATGTTCTTAACCTAGGATACATGGGCAGCACTTCTGAATTTTCTATGGGAAGAAGTCATTTATTTTCTTCCAAGTCTAAAATAGTGTTTGACACACAATGGCTTGAAACCAATCCTTTAGGATGCACTTTGGAAGAAAATTCTTTGATATGAGCTCATTTATTCAAGTACTTCCTCAAATGCAGAATACAGCAGTTCTACTTCCTGGGTCATCTTCATATACCTGAAAACAGAATCTTATTTTCAAGAAAGAAATGAAAAAGAAAATTTTCTTTTAATATTTTCTCATATTATTTAATTTTGACATTTTGTTTACTTTCCTGTTATTTTTAGTTTTTTCAGATCTGCTCTTTGCCCCACAGACATATACACATTTAAGTGTGTTGTTCAAAATTATAATGTGGGAAATAGGAAATCCCATTTAGTGCTGGTGGGAAGGCAAAATGGTATGGCAACTTTGAAAGACGGTTTGATGATTTCTTACAAAACTAAACATACTCTTACCACATGATCCAACACTTGGGCTCCTTGGTATTTACCCAAAGGAGCTGAAAACTTACATCCACCCAAAAATCTGGAAACAGATGTTCATAACAACTTTATTCACAATTGCCCAAACTTGGAAGCAACCAAGATGCAGGTGAATGGATAAACTGTGGTCCATCCAGACAATGGAATATTATTCAGCTCCAAAAGGAAATGGGCTATCAAACCATAAAAAGATATGGAGGAACCTTAAATGCATATTGCTATTGAAAACTGGAAGAAGCCATCTGAAAAGGCCACATACTGTATGATTCCAATTATAGGACATTCTGGGAAAGGCAAAACTATGGAGACAGTAAAAAGATCAGTGGTTGCCAAGAGTTGGGATAGGGAGGGATGAGTAAAAACAGCATAGAGGATTTTTAGGGGCAATGAAATTACTCTGTATGATGGATGCATGTCATTATATATATGCCCAAACCCATGGAATGTACAACATCAAGTGGATCCTATTGTAAACTATGGGCAGTGGGTGATTACGATGTGTTAATGTAGGTTCATCCAGTGTAACAAATGTACCCCCTGGTGGGGGGTGTTGATAATGGAGGAGGCTATGCATGTGTGGATGCAGGGGATATATGGGAAACGATGTGTCTTCTGCTCGATTTTTCTGTGATTCTAAAACTTCTCTAAAAAAGCAGTCTTTTAAAAAATGTCTATTGTGTGGTGGCAAAACGTTATAATATTCATCTAACTCAGGTTGACAACATGAGAAGAAACAAACTATGAATCTATGAGAAGATATGTCGAACCCATTTTATGTGCCTCAAGGGTGTTATTTTTATAATCCTTTCAACACCGCTTATGGGCTAAGAGTTCTTATGCTTATTTTATAGAGAATGGTATTAAGGCTCAGAGGGGCTGAACAGTTATCTTTATCTGATTTGCATCCAGGTTTGCTATCTCTAGTATAGGTGTGCTTTACTACTGTACCATGATGCCTCTATAGTTCCAGCTTTCCATATTCTAATCTGCCAAAATAGGTTGTGAAAAGCATTTAAAAATCATAAAAGTGGTTAGTGACCACATGCCAAAGATTCATTTAATTAATGAATCAGGAAACGAATAGAAAGACAAGAATGCTGGTTTCAAGAACATCTGAAAAGCATATTTTTGTGTAGTCAGTCAGGAAAGAAATATCAAAATAAGACTGCCAAATTATATACAAATTGGCTATTTTTCTACTAGGGAATAAAATAATAAATTTTGGAGTTATTTTTCCTCCCAGTCCTCCACCCCGCAAAGCACACCTCATCAATTGTTTGGGTTCTTTTCCTCTGAAGGTAAACCTCTAACAGTACAGGCACATAAGATACCTGAGCCCTTGTTAGTAAAACAGAATCACATCCTCTTAGAGCGTAAGATTTGCATCAAATAGGTTTATTAGCAAATGGTCTATACTCTAGAATCATATTAAGAAACCAAAAATTATCATTTCACTTTATTTCCAATTTTGAAATCAGTTATTATTTTACAGATATAGTGATTTGAGAGTACAGGCTCTGAAACAAACTGTTTTGGTTCAAATGCTATCTCTTCTCCCTATTAGCCCTATGTTCTTAAACAATTTACTTAAATCCTCTGTGTCTTGATTTCCTAATCTTAAAAATGTGGGCAATAATAATGGAGTTTACCTTACCAAGTGTTACAGCAACAGAGCCTTGCACATGGCAAATAAGCAGTCCTGGCTGATCATCGAAGGTTGACTTCATTGTGGTCCTTTTTATTGCAGCCACAAGGTGGGGCTACAGCAATTTTTGCCCTGAAGGGTTTTGCCTTTTTTTTCTTTTCTTCCTCACTTGTTTCTAGATATTCTTCCATTACCTTGTTTTTATTTATCCATGTCAGTGCCACCTTTCACTTAAGGCTATTGAGTTTTATGAACCATGTTTCCAGTTGGTTAAATTTATATGTAGTTGTGTTCCTGTCAGACACTCTTTCAGCAACTGTGATTAATTTCACATCACTACAAACTGGCTGAGCATATTCATGATTCTAGGACCGGATCATCAATCAAGGATTGTTTAAGATTGGTTCCAGAACCAATGCACCGACATAAATTAAAGTTCCTTGAACTTAACATAAAAATATGTCATACATTGTGTTTATGGCTGTGATATTTCTATAGTTTCTTTATTGACCTTAAAGCTATAAAATTAGTTTATCTGAAATGTGTTATTTAAAAATCAAGATGACTCATTCTCAAATACATGCTTTTTTTCTTTTTAATTTTACTCTCCTTTTCCAAATGCTGTATTTTAATGAGTAGAAACTGAACAACAGACTTCATATTTGGATATAAATGGACGTGTCATCAGTACAAATGATAGTTAATTACCAACAAATAGTTTTGGAAATGTGATGGCTAACAGTCCCTTAAAATTCTAAGGTATTACTCCGCAACGAATAATTTAAATTAGAAATGCAAACCAAATGCTAAAGGTAGCATTTGGCAATGTTCTTGATTAGACTATCTGCATGTAGCATTTGTTTATGCAGGAACTGAAGTGCCCTCCCTGGTTGTTTTGCTATTTGAAGAATCTTCATAGAATCTCAAGTACTTGTTGTCACTGAGGCAAAAACTAATTTGCTTCCCATTATAATATCTGCCTTTCCATTCGTGTATTTAATTGTGGTGAGGTCTTGGGAGTACTTTCTGACTTTTATACAAGGAAAAATGAGAGTAGAGTTGTTACTTTTGACAGCTTACAGATAAAAAAAAAATGATTGAAAATAGGTTGGAAGGCTGAATTAAACCCAAACTATAAAAGCCTTAATTAGTGGAAACATAATTATAGGGAGCTATTGTAGAATAAAATCTAAATTGTATTAAAATATTTTTCCAACTGATTTGAAGATGGAAAAAGCATGTTTTACACTACAAGCAATTTCTCTAAATTACTGCCCTTCATTGAATTTCCTAAATTAAAACTTGAGTGCTAAAATAAAAGCTTGTTGCTACCGTTGTTTTTGTTGGTTCAGTTTGGAATTATTTTCTAAGGCAATTTTTGAGCAGTAATATTGTTTCTTCATATTGTATATGGTGAGCAGTCCAGTCATTTTCAAGGCCAAGAATATCACTGATTATTAAAATGTACAGATAATACAAATTTACCTTCTTAAGAAGTCATTCAGTCATTTGATCATTACATGAGCAATTATTATATACATTCACAGCACAGTAGAGGTACTTAGTATCACTCTCCATATAACCAGGGATACTAAGGAAGAGCTAAGCACGATGCTTAGATTTTTTTTTTTAATTTTGTGCCAACCACTCTCCAAAGAGGCATGAACAAACGGCGATGCGAAAATTAAAAGAGGATTAGAGAATGGAAGGTAACCAATATTTTGGAGTTATTGTTACTACACTAACAATTTCAGACACAAATATTAAGATATTTAAACATTCATAATATCATAATTAAGCTTGATTCTTTAAAAAATATTATTACATCCGTTCCAGAGAACCCTCTTGTCTATAGTGTGGCTCCTAGATTTTTAGACTCTATAAGGTGGTAGGTAACACAGACACACACACACACACACACACACACACACATATCATTTTGCCAAGTAGCAACATTAAAAATCAACCACAACTCTCTGTTCTCTTCATTATTTTACAAAATAAAGTGCATTTTAAACAAGGAAAACATATATAAAGGACATTATTGCAACTGAAAAGAGAGTCCTTCTAAGGTAGAAAAAAAGAATTGGCAATCTGTATGTGTCATGGACTGAATATATTATACTTTTTAATTTTTTTTTCATTTTGTCATGGATTGGTCAAAATTCCATTACTGACTAAGGTTTAGGAACTATTGGACCAGAGGCTAAGGTATGATGTCTGGGCCTTTAATAGTCTAGCCTCAACCTACCTTTCTACTCTTCTCTTTTGCAATTTTTACCCGTGAATTCTAAGCTTCAACAACACCAAATCAATTTTCAAAACCCAAAAAGAGCACATGGTTTGGAGAGCAAACTTCAGATGCGATCCCACAGCAAGCTCCTCGACTTCCCTGAGCCGCAGCGTTCTATGAGAGGCCGGGGGTGGTCATGCTTTGCACTCCAGCTCCACCACCTAGCAGGGTGAGTTCGGGCATGTCATTTAGCTTCTGTGTGGTTCAATTGCTTCATCTACAACATAAAGATAATAGCATTACCTGCCCCATTGAACCGTGTGGCTTAAATGAATTCATAAAGGAAGATTCAAATGTATAAGCACGTTTATCAGTTTTCTGTTACTTTGTAACAAACCACCCCCAAAATTTAATGGCTTAATGCAATGACTTAGTATTTCTCCTGATCATGAGGTCAGCTGGGCCTTTCTGCTCCACATGTGTTACTTGGGGTCATTCATGCAGCTACAACCAGCCTGGTGGATGAGCTGGGCTGGAAGGTCCTGGAAGTGTTCCCTCACATGTCTTAGGTGTTGGTCCTGTCACCCACCTGGCTTGCCTTGACTCTCCCTTCATGGGATGTCTTATTCTTCAATACTTTTCCACAGAACCTTTCTCTCCGGCAGAGTAGCCTGGACTTCCCAACAGCATGTCAGCTGTGTTCCAAGAGGGTAAACAGAAGCTACTAGACATCATAAGGACTAGTCCTGAACTGTCAGAGTTTCCCTTCTGCTGCAATCCATTGATCAGTGCAAGTCACTGAGAGGAGCGGAAATACATTCTACCTCTTGAGTGGGGGAATGCCATATTTATCCAAGGATGGAAGGAATTTTTAGCAGCTATTTATGCAGGAAAAACAACATTGCACATAATAAAATTTAGTTATCATTTTTATTTATAAAGTGGAGTTAATATTTCTTACCCTCCAGATTGCTGTGAGGATTAAATGAAAAAAATTAAAAGACGTAAGTCACCGCAGTTGTTGTCGTTGACATCATAACTAATGATCGCTACTTAAAAAGCCTCTCACCCCAGCTGTACTTTCGGGAGCTATAGCAGCTGAGATTCCATGGCAGGAGAATCACCCCAGCAGATAACCCCCAGGCCTGGGCACTGCAATAGCAAGAGACCATCTTGACTCCTGTCCTGTCTGGACCCTCAGAATGTTCCTGGCTACAAACTGTCCTGAGTCTTTCTGCCACTTGGTAGAGAGAGCAGTGGAAGAGGGACACTTGTATCTGGAAAGATGGTTTAAGGAAATGATGTTTCACATAGATAGAAAATGATGATTATGTTCTTTGAAACTCCAATCGAAACATGCTTTTAATATTTATGGGCTGATTTAAGAAATTAAACTTCTTAGGATTTTGGTTTTGATTTATTTTTATTCTGAATTAGAAAAAAAAGTTTTGGATCTAATTTTTATAGGAGCCTAGTTTAAAAATACAGTTAAGTATTATTTGCAGTTTGCAATTCACCGTTATACAAAAAGACTAAACCACTAAATAATTTACAAAGTCTATATTCATGGCCAATCCCTAATCTTTGTACACTCTTAGCTTCCATATCAAACATCTTTTACACTGTTAATATTCACTAAATTTAAAATGAACAAAATTAAAATCATAACACATTTTAATTTATGTAATATCTGAACTGCTGAGGTATTTATATGCCAGTATTTGACTTCATAAGGTAATAGATTTAAGAAACAACTTGCCGAGACATGAGAAAATCCACTGCTCTGGGAATTTTGCAATTAGGACAAACATGTCGAGATTATACAAATTTCACACCTCTCCACTTTCAGAGAGTAGGTTTTTATCACCATGAATTCCAATTCTCTTTGGTGATTAATATTAATATTCTCATGTGAATCCTGAAATAAGAAATTGTTATTAGCCTTCCAAATGTTTAGTTTCTTCTTATGACAATTTTGATCAGTTCAACATATTTTAAAATGTAAAAGAACAATTTATGCTCATCTTTCCTGTCCATTTTTTTTAGACTATATTGGTTCTAAAAGGATCATTTCAAATAAAACTTGAATTTTAGACAATAGCAGTGTTTCAACAAATGAAATAAAGAAGGACTATAATTGTATACTCGCAAGTATCTTCATGGCCAGTTTATATTGTAGCACAGCAAATGATAAGGAAAGTCCTCAGTTTCATCACGGTTATCCCAATTACACTATGCAGACATGGACAGTATCAAATTCAATTTAAAAATCATTTAGGCATTTTCATATACAAGATTATTATTGCAGGCAGAGATATGTCAAGAAACTGCACATGATTTTAAAGGAATCAACTTTTTTATTTCCTAAAATAGCCTACATTTTCGGGGACCAGTTAGAGTGTCTCTAGCCTGTATAGTAATGTTCCTGTCCTGTCATGCAAATGTAACATGCGTTACATACTCTCCAACTGCAAATGCGCAGTGCGCGTCAGACTGCCACTTGCAGAGCCCAGGATATTACTATTGCTTCTCAGAGAGAAATAGCTCAATTCTATTTCAGCATAAACCTAAACGCTCCCTTAAAGAGGCAGTCATGTTGGGGATCCCCAGGAAGTTATCAGGGGTATAAACATGTCTGAATTTTTTGATTTGATCAAACAAAGTAGCAACAACAGATCAAAATTATCAACTCTCTGGTTTAGCTAGTCTGACCTTGCTTTTGAAAAGGAAGTAAAATGTTCCATCGGCTCTGAAACCAGGATAGGCTCTGAGGATGACAACTCAGGGCCCCGAGCTCTGGAGCTCTTCCTCAAAGGACCGTTATCGCACAACAGCTTTATTCTACTGTGGACATTCTATTTTGGTTTTTTTTTTTTTGAGATGGAGTCCCGCTCTGTCACCTGGGCTAGAGCGCTGTGGTCTGGGCCTAGCTCACAGCAAAGTCAAACTCCTGGGCTCAAGCGATCTTCCTGCCTCAGCCTCCTGAGTAGCTGGGATTATAGGCGTGTGCCACAATGCCAGCTAATTTTTCTATTTTTAGTAGAGAGGGGGTCTCACTGTTGCTCAGGCTGGTCTCAAATTCCTGACCTCAAGCGATCCTCCTGCCTTGGCCTCCCAGAGTGCTAGGATTAGAGGCATGAGCCACGGTGCCTGGCCAGCTATGGACATTCTTTGATACCATTATAGTTTCTCTAACATCTGTCTTCTTTCCTTTCTCTGTTCTAATTCTTCTGTAGGGATTATATGTCAGCAAATCTGTCTCTCCCTCTCTTATCCAGCCTTCGTTTTTTTAAGACAAAACATGATTTCCGTTATACTGATATGTCTAAAAGCACTGTGAATGATATTCCAAAACTGAGATCTAAAGAAATTATAGAAATTTTTCCTACATAATTTATTTGTATATTTTATTTTTAATTGTTAAAGTAATAAAGTATTAAGTCCATCACTCTAGGCAACTGATATATTTTTGTATGACACTATTAGTTATGTGTGGTGTGCCTGTGTCTGTATGTGTGTGTGTGTGTGTGCGTGTAGGGGTGAATGTGCAGAGGCAAGAAGCACTGTGGAACTATAAAAATGACCAGGCAAGCTAAACCATACAAACAGATTGTTATAATCAATGGGAAAAATTATAAATGTTCTATAACTTTTAAAATTTTTATCAAAATATTAAAAACTCCTACTAACAATTATAAATGCATGTGGAAATGAAAAAATAATAAAATATTTACTTAATAAACTAATTAGAAATATTGAGAATTAAAGTGGTTTTTTTTTGTAATACTTATCAGAACACACAAATGTTCTCAGTGGTATTTTCCATAAGAGTTAAAAATTGGAAACAACCTACATGTCCATTAACTGGTGAACAAAACGGAGTACATATATTCAAGGGAATAATACTCAGCCATAAAAAGAATAAATTACTTATATGTGCTACAACATGAATGAACCTCAGAACCATTATGCTAAATGAAGGAAGGCAAACACTAGAGACCACACATTCTATGATTCCACTTACATAAAATGTCCAAAGAAGTCAAATCCATGGAGACAGGGAGAAGACTGTTAGTTGTTTACGGTAGAGGTTTAGGGTGCAGGGGGAATAGGATTAACGTAAATAAACATGAAGGGTTTTGGGGGGTGAGGAAAATGTTCTTAAAACTCTAAACATTGATTACTGCACATCTTGATAAATTTACTACAAAAATCATTCACTTGTACACTTCAAATGAGTGAATTATAAGATATGTAAAATATATCTCGATCAAATTATATATTAACCTAAACATTCGTATCCCCCCATAATATGCTGAAATAAAAAAAGTTTTATTAATAGTGGTTTGAAGTTGCCTTATTTTCATCCATACAACTTACGATATGGTGATATGGAGTAATCATCTTTTCTATGTCTTGGTAAAATATCGTTCTCCTTTCTAAGTTTTAATCAGTTTCCAAGGTTTTATCCTTTGTGCTTTTAATATTTTGAAATATCTCTGAGCATTCATTTAATGTAAAGTGGGATTTGGGGGCGGATGTTGTTCAGTTTTGTTTGTCTTTTGTTGTTGTTTGGTGGGGGTTTTTGTTTTTTTTGTTTTGTTTTGCTTTGTTTTTGCCTACAATCACTTCCTCTGGGACATCTTCATCCTTTTCATTACAACCACTTTCCTCATTTATGTCAATAAACGTGCCTTCACTAAGTTCCTCTGGCTCTGTATCTGGAGTCTCTCAAACGACTGCAGTGTCGACATTCCCATGCTCAGCTATTTTTTCTGTAATTTCATAATATTTGACTGGAATTTTACTTCCAGGCTTATCTCTTTCCATTTCTTTGCAGCATTTTCATCTTTCTTTGTCAATTCCCTCTTCCTATGATCCATTTTTGACAAACGTCACACAAGTTTATCACTGGGAGACAGGAAGCAACACAACTACATGTCTTGCTGTTCTTTTGTGAAAGGAACAACAAACGTGCAGCGACCAGTTAGATTTTAAAAGAAGGGCTGTGGTTGGTCACTGATCATGATGAGCATCTGGTTTTTGTGTAGTGATCCGTGGATGAAACATCTAGCTGTGGAGGTTTTATTTAATGCAATAACTCACTGCTAAAATCCTGTGGTAACTGAAATTTGAACTGTGTTTTAGCGGATCTGGCGTCATTTAACTAAATTGTGGTAACTGAAATCTTTTCACATTGAGATTGCATAAAGCAAGGACTGTCTGTATTGTGTGTGTGTGTGTGTGTGTGTGTGTGTGCGCGCGCACTTATGTATTTGTGGTTATTCTTCCATATAATTTTTTTATTGGTTGTAGATGGCATTCAGACTCAAGTAACAGATCCTTAAGGGGTGGTTTACACATATTATTTGTTTGTTTGTTTCTTCACATAAAAATGGAGTACAAGGTAGATTGTTGTCAGGCTCTCATTCTATAGTCAGCAATTCTTACTAAGCAGATTTTACTCTATTACACTGTCTCATGGTTTCAAGTTGGGTGTTCCCTGAGACACTGGAATATTAGGCTGGAAGAAGGGGAAAGGCCAAGATCAGAATGAATACTCAGAGATTCTATCCCTTTTTAAAAGAGCTTCCCTGGATGATACTCCCATTGACTTTTGCTTATATTTCAATGCCAGAAATGCTTGACATAACCAACTGTGGCAGCACGCAGGCTAACAAATGTTTATTTAATTTTGAATCAAGTTATATCGTTACTCTTTAGAATTGAAGTTCTGTTGATTAAGAAAAAGAAGGTGAGAATAGATATTGAATAAGTAATAAACTACATCAGTTAATTTGCAATTTCACTTTATTATATAAGAATTTTATGAAATGTTATCCCAACTTTAAAACCATTGTGCTGGGATATTGTATAATATTCCACCAAAGGTAGGCTTATTAATAACATTTGATTTTGGCCTGGCATGGTGGCTCATGCCTGTAATCCTTGAACTCTGGGAGGCTGAGAAGGGAGGACCTCTTGAGGTCAGGAGTTCAAGACCAGCCTGAACAAGAGCAAGACCCAGTCTCTACAAAAAATAGAAAAATTAGCTGGCATGGTGGTATGAGCCTGTAGTCCCAGCTACTTGGGAGCCTGAGGCAAGAGGATCACTTGAGCCCAGGGGTTTCAGGTTGCAGTGAACTATGACGACACCACAGCACTCTAGCTGGGGCAACAGAGCTAGACGCTGTCTCATAAAAAAAAAAATAACATTCACTTTCATTTTGTTTCCATGTTTAGTCTCCCCTATTTATTACTGATTTTTTCACTTTATTTGGAGATTTCACTTAATTATTGGTCAAAGAATATTAATATTGTATTATCTTCTTAAACTTGCAATTTGGAAGAGTCATTCTTTATTAAAAGTATACAAGGGAAAAATGTAGAAAATACCTCTTCCAAGATTTATATCTACCTTTTCTTACTCCTTTTACTAAAACAATTTTCTTCAATCAGCATTCAAGATAAAAAAAATCATTTTATTTCATTTTTATTTTATTCTTTTTATTTAGTAGAACTTGGATAGCTTCATTTTATACTATTTTCCCAGGCAAATGTACACTAATCTACATTTATAATTCAATAAAGGGACTAACCAAGGGGCTTAATACTAATAATTATCTTCTTTTAATGAATGCACTGGATGCGACATAAAATACACATTTTTTGCACACAAATTTAACTCTCCACAGTTTCCCAGGATAGGGGCAGATGGAACTTTTTAAATACAGTGTAGCCCCTAAATACAAGGAAAATATTGCATCATATGCTCAGCAGAAGAAATTTTGGACTATTTCCACATAAAGAAAACATTAAGCATTTAGACCCTATCAAGAGAGTTTCATTTAACAAACCATGCAGACAGACCCATGAGTGATTTAGGGTCTCTTCAGAGATAATTTTTTTATCTACTTGATTTTCACATTAACCATTGACTTTATAACCTAATCCAATACAAGATACGACTACACTGTAAAATATTCTGCAATGTATACAGGCGACTTCCTTTTGAAACTGTGTTAAGAATTTTTTGTTATATTTTACATCCTTCTCTCAATGTGATTGCTAGCTACTTCCTGAGTCTTGATGATAGCTGAGTATAATTGCAAACTAATGAAGAGGGAAAATCTTGAGAATCCAATGTGATTGACGATCATGGAATCTAAGAGTGGTTTATATTTGCCCTTGAAATATGAGAGACTCTGCCAACTGTGTTTTTCTTAGAGATCAAAACAATGATGAATTATGGTTTGCTGCCTGGGCATTTCTAAGGAATGCACTAAAATACAAGACTCAGTGACCATGGGAGAGGAGACTGCCTAGATGCACATCAGTTATGGAGATGGCCATTAAAAATGCTCTGGAAATTGTATAAATTAGATATTTATGTAACAATGACAAAGCTGACTCCATTGCAGAGGGAGAACAGGTAGATCAAACAAAGACAGAAGCTGAGGGCAGTTTTATTTTTCTTTGCTTATAGACTATTAACTGTTTACGAGGTGCACTTGAGGGTTCTCCTCATATGGAAAACATCACACTGGTGATTTTTTGGTAAATATTCTCACTTGTTAATACTGGTTAACAGCTGAGGTGCGGAGCCATAGCACCTAAAATACATTCCAGTCTTGGCCTTGGCACTCCAGTGTGTGATGCTGAGTAAATCACTAAACTATCCTGTGCTTTAATTCCTCTCTGTGCCGCAAAAAATTTTTTAAAAAAGGGAATGAAGTACTTGTCTCATAAGACTGTGAAGATTAAATGATAATACATAGAAAATGCTTAAAACAATTCTGGGGAGTATAAAGAACTCGGTAAGCATCAGAATTATTACTATTAATATAAATTTTTTATTTTATTGGACAAAAGAACATCAAGAGTAAGCTATCTTTCTATGGTGAATTGTTTCTTGCCACGTCTTTCTCCTTCGATGCAGATCTTCTTGTCTGGGTATCTTAACAATTTAAATAATCTACACTATAAATGAATAATCAACTTCTCATTCAGCATTACATGCTCATGGAATTTCAATGGCAAAAGGGATTTTAGAGAACATCTATTCCAACCTCCTCCTTGCTGCGGAAGGTCAGGACTCTAGCACAGACCCCTCTGCCTTTTGCAGTGACTGCTCCACATCCCATAATGCTTCGGCAGGAGCATCTCTGTTTCTCTTAAAGTAGAAACATCCCCCCTCTCCCAAAAACAGAGTATATCCGTGGTGATTGTCATCACTATTGGCTCAGGAAGATGTGTTTTTCAATGTCTTCCTGTCCTGGTTGTATCTCTGTTTCTCCTCTCACTGTTGTCTTTAACATATATCAAAAGCAATTTAAAAGCAAGAAAGTGCAAATGTCCCTGTTGTAAGAAATAAATCTGAGCCATTTTCTCTGATCAGACCCTTAAGAGTTGGCCCTGGAGAGAGCCAGATAAAATAATGGCTACCAAGACCTTCCATGGAGGAGTGCAATAACTCATTTTTGTGCATTTGGAATGCAAGGCTTTTACTATGCAGTTCTGCAGATACAAGCCAAGAGCAGTTGTGTGATTAGATTTTTAATCCCATTAACTCTAATTGCTTCTCAGAAGCTGTGTACTTACAGTATGTGTCTGGTTTTAGAAATGCAGGGAAAAGGGAACGTTATGAAATGTTTCCTTCATTCTGGGTGGGAAACAAAAAGGCAAAGCAAACAGGACATAAGCAACCAGTTATGGAGCAATGATGGTAAACTTTATAAAGACTATATTTAGGATGATTTTATATATATATATGTGTGTGTGTGTATGTGTGTATACACACATACACACACACAGACATACACACACGTGATTTTAGGGATGGAAATCCTTCTGACCACTCTTAAATTTCAGTGTAGGGGGGCTTATTACCCTCTAGTTCATTTTTTGGCATTAGACTTTAACACCCCTATCGTATTTTTGATAGTGTGACCGCAAATTATTGCACTGACAAGACTGAATCTCAGAGGTTAAACATCTTCTATTTCAGAGGATACAATCCCAGCGACTGTCTTTAAGCAAGGTCTATTAAACACAAAGCTGACCTAGCGGAACTGATAAACACAATTGCTTTAAGGAAATGGAGAT
The DNA here is from genome assembly GCF_000956105.1 of Propithecus coquereli. Classification (NCBI taxonomy): domain Eukaryota; kingdom Metazoa; phylum Chordata; class Mammalia; order Primates; family Indriidae; genus Propithecus; species Propithecus coquereli. The sequence continues at coordinate 435,505 of NW_012149063.1, forward strand.
GAATTGTAGCTGAGGTTTAGGAAAATAGGAAAGCATAATTGAGTAAATTAAAAATAATGTCAAATCACAATTATAACAGCATTTCATTTATTTTTACCCTGTCAGTTTCATGTCATGTGGCTGTAATTTGAGAATGTTTCAGAATAGCTAGACTTACTATTTAAAAATGATGTTATTAACAATAAAATTCAATTTGTTCTTCAGGACATCTATTCATTATGAACACACTAGGCTAAAAGTGAGCTTGCTTTTTAACTAAGGACGTCACAACTTTGGAGGCTTGAGCACTTGGTGGATAGAGGATGTTTTAGTTGAATGATGAATGAAAATTTAAAATAAATGGGTAGAAAAGAAAATGCCAACAATATCCTTCCTATTTAAAGCCCAGAGAGTAAGTAGCAGAGAAATTTTTAAAAAATGAGGGAGAAAAGGTCAAATATTTGAATGTGTCAATTTAGTTAGAATAGTTGTACTTATGAAAAGAGCATGCAATGGTTTCAAAAATAAGAATCCTCTGTCTCCCATCAAGATCAGATTGGACCTACTTTTGCAACCCCCTGCTTTGATGATCATATTACTGGATGCTTTCATAAATACAAGGAATCTTGAAAAGGAATGAGCTGCCTTAGTTTTTAGTGTGTACATCACTCTTGGAAAGGAAAAATTTATCAGGAGTCCACTTAAAATGTCCTGTGATTCCTAGATTTCAAACAGTGTATCCTATAAGGGGTAAACTTAGCATGGGATCATAGCATCCTTTGGTAGCTTGTTCACATCTATATGTCAGAGAATTGGGATCAATATCAATGGAAGTAGACATGAGCATAATGAATATTTACAATATACTTGATAATGAAAGTCAAATTAGGAGCTTTTATTATAAGGACATTATTAGCGAGATGAGAATTGAGTTTATTCCAAACCTTCTACTTTGAAGCACTTATTGGCACGTTGTAACCATCCCAACCTTTAACTTGTCCAGGCGTGGATTAAATTCATTGGCAGCACTTGTGCCCTTTGAGGAACATTATTGCCATTAGAGAGCTCAGTTTAAGTACCGTCATTGCATCAGATTGCTGTATTTGCTTAATTAGCATAACATGAATATGAAGAGTACTGTTAATGTAAAGTGCCATTGCACAGAGCGTACCACAGATTTGCTGGCAAACTTTCAGCTGGGAGAATTTTTTGCAGAGAGCGGAGTTAACCCTCACTTCTGGGTGAAGGGAGCAGAACCATTAACAAGGATGATTGAGTTATTTTGTATTAATTGTCTTTTAGAGCTTGTTTCTTTCCTTGAGCAGAAACTGACCTGTCCAGCATCAAGAGGAGCTATGCCAGAAAGCATTTAAGCTTGCCTCAGCTAAATTCATCACAATGTCATCAAATTAAAGCCTCAGAATATTACTTGGAGACTTCAGAATTGATGCGCAGTAAATTTCAGAGCTATGGGGTTACTTTAAATTATCTTCAACAGTCTGAGTTTGTATTGTCAGTTACTTAAAAAAAATAAAAAAAAAGAATAACTTCAAATCTGACAACTGAGTTAGCCTTCAAACAGCTAATATTTGTGTACTTACTTTTATTCTATTTAGAACGTAAAAAACGAAATGAAATATGCTATATTTGACAACAGAATGTAGCAATAACTTTGATCAAATATGTTTTCCTATTTTGT
>NW_012149063.1:438722-443847 GCF_000956105.1 Propithecus coquereli
GGTGATTAAAAAAAGTGTTTATGAAGAGTAAATATGTGGGGGAGGAAAAAATATTTCACAGGGAATGATCAGTCATGAAATGTCTAAGAGATGTTTGAGCAGATGCCTCAATGATAAATGAGTCATGTATGCAAATATTTTGGTTAAGAGAAATTCAGGCAGAAGGATTAAAGGGATAAGTTATGGCAAAAACACTAAGGCCAATGTGAGATGGATTCAAAAACCCAATGGAAAGGACAGCACAGCTGGAGCAGAGCAAAGGAGGGTACTCACGGAGCAAGAACAAAGTCAGAGAGATAAGCAAGATTTACATCATGTAAAAATTTGTAATTAATGGTGAGAATTTTTTACTTATTTTTAAATCAATGGAAAGCCCTTAAGGGCATTTAAGTAGAGGAAGTTTACGATGATGTTGGTACTCTAAGAAAACAGAAGCATTACACAATGTTAGGAAGCAATTACAACTGTCCAGGTGAAGAGATGGTACGTTCTAAAGTTAGGAGAGTAAGAGTAAAGAGAAGTGGCTAGAGTCAAGACACGTTCTTAGATAGACCTGAAAGGACTTACAGATGAAATGGATGTGGAAACTGAAGGGGAGAAAGTAAAAATGACTGTTATGTTTATATTCTGATGATGTTATTAGGTTGAGGTAGGGATAGCCATTGTATCGGGCATTATAATTTGATTCTACAGATACACTGATTCTCAATATATGGATGAAAATTAATTGGAGCTTGAATTCTTACTACAGCAGCTATTTCACATCAACATCATTTAAACTTATATTGTTACCATATTCAAATATGTAATTATATTAATCATATTGTCATTCCTTTAGTGTATAGGCAAATTGTGTTTTCTCATAAAGTGATGTAGAAGGATGTTACAATCAGTGAAAGTCAAAAGGTTGAAATTCCATTTGGCATAAGGTTAGGGTCATCTAGCTGTAATTTTTTAAAGAAATATCAGTGCTTTTAGTGTAAATATAAATATCCAGTATTAACATTATCACCCTAAATAGTTTGATTAACACAAATAGGAGGCTTTAAATAAATTTTAAAAAGGAGTAAAACTCACCTATCTACTAAAATGCATTACAAGTCAGTTGAGAATAAGTTTATCTTGATTCTCCTTCTACCATTTGTTCACCTAAGTGGCTATATACCTGTGGTTCTGGAAGTGTGTGTTGTGTGTGTGTGTGTGTGTGTGTGTGTGTGTGTGTATCTCCTTCATATTAAACTTCAGGACTGTCGGAAATTGAACAATATTTTGAAATAATTTAAGTTTGTCCTAAGAAGCTATCAGGACCCCACCTAATATGCCTCTTCTTTCTTCTAGTAGCCCTTTCTGATCTACATCTTGTGCACCCAAATCATTCAGGATAGACTCAATTATGCCACAATTATACACACTACCTGTAACCAGAGGTTTGGTTTTTATTTGTCCTCATGCTATGTATCCACCCTAGGTCAGCTGAGAGATTCTGCTCATCATAGTCATTAAGAGACATGGTCTGTCAGAGCAGTAACCACCTTGACTATTGTCAGTTGCCCACCCAAGGGACAGAGCAAGAGAGAGAATCCTACATAAGCAGTTAATTAAGTACAACAATGTAAAAGTGATGTATGTCACTTAACTACAACTCTGTGGACAAATTATTCATATGGCCCAACCCAACATTAAGGGACAATTCTTGCATGTGCTTAGAAAGTGAAGAGTCAGTAATATTTGAGGAATGACTAATACATCGCCTGACCTACGTCACTAATTCTCTACCAAGACTCAGCTCTCAACATTATTCAGGGCTGGATTTCCATTGTTCTAGATCTTAGCAAGTCCTTCGAGTTGATCCTTACCTTCTAGAGTGACTTTCTCATCCTACATGTGTTTACATTTTGGAAGGAAGCTCTTAAAGAACAAACATATCTCAATGACTTTGGAATTCAGTCTCACATGTACTATGTATTTACAGGTGAGTGAATGAGCCTGGATGGGCAGAGAATAGAGACTTACAGATTATACCAAATACACAGTTGTTTTCTCATAGAGAGGTGGTTTCCTAATTTTTTACCTAAGTCTTAAAATATGAGCTAAAACTGCTTATACAATATATATATTATACATTGTATCTACATGTTAGATACACACACACACACACACACACACACACATATTGATAGCAAAAGTTGTGATACTCCTCAGGGTCCTCTGCCCAACATATATATCTTTTATACCCTCCTTTATTTCTCCCATTCCACTTTTGCTACCTTTAATCCTTTTGGTTTTCCTTCATCTTATAATTCCCCTCTACTTTCAGCCCATCTCTCAAAAAGATTATTGGTTTTTATTTGCTCCATCTAATTGTACTGCTGTAATGCGATAGACGTGGAGCTTTGAATCATGAAGTGGATAATGGAAGAACGTAAAGGCTCTCAGAGTGTTCTGATGTCAGGGTAAATAATAGATAATCAGACCACTTGCAACACAAAGGCCAATCTACATCTTGCACGTAGTCTAGTTGTCATATATTTCAGCACTTTGCTACTCAAAATGTGGTGGTTGGACCAGCAGCATCAACATAACCTAGAACCCTGTTAGAATTTCAGACCCATATCGGATCTCCTGTCTGATTTTACTTTTTGACAAGGTCCTCAGGTGATTTGTATGCACCCCAAAGTTTGAGAAGCATTGCTTTTAGTCAATATATTGCTGCGCTGTGTGTCTTTCTTCATTCCTGCTCTGAACTCCATTACAAAATGTCACATTCAATTGCCTTATCCTTGGTAATTATCAGAATATTGATAATTAGAATACAGGGAAGGAAAAAAATCTTTCTGCCACTATAGTCAAGAAAACATTAAAAATAAATTAAAATAAAATGTCTGTAGAAACATTGCAGCAAGTTTTTGCTAAAGACAGATCCCGCTGTTAAGAGTCAAACTTTCTTCAGGTCAAAGAAGAACAAATTGCTTTCACATATTTTAAATCCTTTGGTGGGAAAGCTAAATTTTTCAAATTATATAAAATAAGTTCAAAGCAACTTCGATGAACCACTTATTCCATGTAAAGCTCATAAAGCACAAATAGCATATTGCTATACCATATCCATTTAGATATTGAGCCTGTCAGCAAAAAAACAGTCTATGTTCCTTGGAAGGAGTACTGGAGCAATATTCTACCACTTTCTCTATAATGTTGAGCACTACATGATCAGAAACCTGATATGCAGAAATATATGGGGTGAAGGGAGATCCCTTTATCCTATGCAAAGAGAGCAGAGGTCTCATGCTCATATGTAATCACTTATAACCATGCAATTTTCTACTAATGACCATATGACATACACTTAGTAGGAGTGTGACTGTAATTAGTAAAACATTTCACTTCCAAAAATAGTAGTTTTACCATTTTAATCATGTCCCATATAACATATAATATTAAGTAGAAAATAATTTCATGTGTATGATTCAAAAAGCGACAGTGGTGATTTAAGTCATTAAGTCTACACTGGTGAAATACTTGTTTGATCATAAGCCATTAAACTTCTATGTAAATGTTTCATACTTTAAGAAATTCTGACATAAATCAGGACAATCTGATGATTGTGTATGGTAGATTTCTCCAAAAGAATATATTTAGCTATGGTTATAATATTAATAATATGTGAGATGAGTTTCTAGAATTGCAAAGAGTATATGTTGGCTAAACATATAAATAAATGTTCTAACCATTATAACTGTCTGAAAATGGAATGAGCTTCTTAGAAGCCAATGAGTCATTCACTAACAAAGGAATTCCAAAGAAGATTCAATGATGACTTGGAGGGCATGCCTTTAAAGCCCACATAATATGAGGAAGACTTTGCAGTTCCGAACCTTTCAGATTCCAAGTTTCTAAAATTTCTCAAATCAAATTGATGTTCTTCTATCCATACAAAAAGGCACATACTGGAGAATATCTGATCATGAAAAATTTAAATATCATTAGAGTATTTTGTGAAAAGCATGCAGAGAACAGACACAGAATTTGTCTTTTAAAAAACTTAAGAGTTCAAAAACAGTAAACCAATTTATAAAGAGCAAAAATATTACACCTTCCCTGTTGATCTCTATGTACTGGATTCCTCAGCCACTCTGTTCCCTCAAACCCTCAATGTTCATTTGCCACAGAATCATAGGACATTAAAGGTGGAAGGATACTTACTGATCATTTGTTGCAGTCTTTTTACATATGAGGAAATATCCAGAACCTGCTTCATTTTACCACAATGTTCCTTTACATTGAAAATTCTCTGATTTCAAGAGTATGTATAAATCATCCTAGACACTTAACCTTTAAAGCTAAGAAACTTGATCTTTTTTTTTTTAACAGAAGCTAATGCAATAGCATGTGTGAATATTTTTGATTTACAGAAACAAAATACACATAATGTTATAGTAGTAACATTTACAAGACTGATCAACATCCAACTTTTAGCTATGTCTAATAAGGTGATGTAATTTTTTAAATGTCAGCTTTAAGAGCCTAAACTATCTGAAGATTGCAGATAAATGGTTCCAAAATGCTCGTTAGGACAGTGGTATCTGCTAAAGGCAGTACATATCATTGTTGGAGTCCATGTTACTAGTTCCAAAAGAGTTTAAATAATAAAAAGAATTTACTTCCTTACATAATAGAAAAGCCTAAGGCCAAGGGAAGTATCAAGCAGAGTTTTATCATGGCTTTGGTTCCTCTTCTTTGCAATTCTTACAACTCTAACCTGATCCGTGTGTCACTTTCTCCTTGGTCCCCATTGGGGTATAATGGTTTCCAGAAGTTTCTGTGTCTACACATTTCCTTATTCACAACCGGGGAGTGAATAAGATTAATGACTAGAAGTCTTGAGCAATGCTTTAATGAGAACAAATGGGGTGTATGCCAGCTTTTGAAACAATCACAGTGGCAAGAGAATGGGATCAATTCCATCTAACCTCAAGCCTATATGACACCTTGAACAGGAGTTCGAACGGTTTCAGAGACAGTAACAATGTTCACTATATAAAACAATTTTATTCATATCTAGTCAATATTCACCAATCACAGAAGTTCCATGTTTCCATTCATGAAAGTAGTATATAAAAGCTAT
>NW_012149063.1:445837-457475 GCF_000956105.1 Propithecus coquereli
AAATTTAAGTAATTTATTGGGCTCATATGATATTAATAAGGGGAGAATTTTAAAACTCAAATATTTTGGTTCATTAGAGCACGAAATGGATTGTCTCTCACCTCATCTACTGTCTTCCACAAGGTTGTGATTTATGAGCTAATCAATGAAAAAAATTACTTGCTGGATGTAATTAGTTCTTCTTAAAATGTATAGCACCATATTGAAATCATGACTTTTTTCAAAGTGTATATTTTGTAATGGTTTCTCTAGGTCATTCTATAAAATCAGACATTGAACTATAAGATTGAATATAGGACTACATTAGAAATTCTAATCAAAAATATTTTGCACATACCTTAGATTTTCATGGGAAAATGCTTCTCAATTATCAAAATCCGGAGTGGGGATATTTGAAGAACATGACATAGTATTGCAAGAATAGTTAGCAACTTGGGTGAAAGCCATTGATTTTGTATAAAGTAGTTAGCTTAACATTTGTATGCCACTTTTAGGTACAAGTAACAGAAAAATACGCAATGTGATTGGATATAAACATAAAGGACACTTGATACAGACTGAATGTGTTCACCCCAAATTCTTATGTTGAAGCCCTAATCCCCAATATGATAATATTTATAGGTGGGATCTCTGGGAGGTGATTAGGTTTAGATGAGGTCATGAGGCTGGAGCCCTATGATGGAATTAGTGCCCTTATAGGAAGAGAAAGAATGGAGCCCCCTCTCTTTGGCTGTGTAAGAATACAGCAAGAAGACAGCCATCTACAAACCAAGAACAGGGCCCTCACCAGACACTGAATCTACCTGCACCTTGATCTTAGACTTGCAAGCTTCCAGAACTCTGAGAAATATATATTTGTTGTTTAAGTGGCCCAGTCTATGATGTTTTGTCATGGCAGCCCAAACTGACAAATACACTTACTTTCTCATGTAACTGCATATCAGGTAGAATGATCTTTATATGTTTATGAATACTTATTAGCTCAATGATGTCAACAAAAATTTTTCTACTAGCTATTCATTGGCTTAAACTAAACAGGGCTTACACCTGTTGCTGGATCACCTTCCCAGCTTTGACAGAGAAAAGATTCTGTTAGGAAGGAAGAGGAAAAAATTGATTCTGGGGAGGCACTTAAGAATGTCTACTAAAACACAGTTCATATTCTGCAACCTCCAGCCATAAAATGTTGTTCTAAATAAAAATATACTTATAGATTGTAGTAAAATGAAGGCATATAGAAACTTTATTAAAATATTGAAGCGGTTATTCCCTGACAGAAAGCGTAAGGGATTTACATAGTCAGAAGAAGTTTTCACATACAACTCTGGTATCCTTATTGTGAGTGGTAAGCATAGGAATTATTATCTCCAGAAGACTGTTTTAATCTTTATTCCATTCTGTTGCCATTCAGATTCAAGGTATATCTAGTGATAAATGGGATGGATAAATTACAGATAAGACATGGTCTTGGCAAAAGAAAAGTGGCAATTTTTATAATCAAATATTTTGTTTCCAATATCTTAATAATGCTTTCTAAATGTATCATCTCTTGTCTGACATGATGTTAATTGTGAAAACACATTTCATGCTCCCAAAAGATTTTGCACAACTTTTTTGTTTGTTTGTTGTCGCTTACATCTTCTACCAGACTCTTTAAAGGCTGAGTGAATCTGGCTTGAATAATTGCTTCATTTCATTCCTTTCATAAGTTTATCTATAGTTTGACATATGAAAACTTTCTTCAAAAAAGGGAGAATTATTATGAATTTGACAAGAAGTATAGTACTTAGGAAATAAATATTAAGTGAGAAATACTTGCTTATATGGAAATTTGACGTTTTCTATTAAAAAAGTTTCAAGAAAAATATTTTGTCATTTATATCTGCAGGGTCCCCAATCCCCAGGCCACAAACTGGTACTTGTCTGTGACCTATTAGAAGCTTGGCTGCACAGCAGGAGGTGAGCAGCCGGCAAGAGATCAAAGCTTCATCTGTATTTACAGCTGCTCTGCATCCCTTGCCTCATGGCATAAGCTCCGCCTCCTGTCAGATCAGCAGCGGCATAGATTCTCATAGGAGTGCAAATTCTACTGTAAACTGCTCATTCGAGGGATCTAGGTTGCACGTTTCTTATGAGAATTTAATGCCTGATGATCTGAGGTGGAGCTAAGGCGGTGATGCTAGCGCTGAGGTGTGGCTGCAAATACAGATTACCATTAGCAGAGAAGTCTGACTGCACAATAAATGTAATGTGCTTGAATCATCCTGAAACCGTGGCCCACAGGCCCCAGCCCATGGAAAGATTGTCTTGCATGAAATCGGTCCCTGGTGCCAAAAAGTTTGGGAACCACTAGTTTGTATCATTGAATAGAAAAGCTTAACAAGATTTTGTGTTCAGCTAGTTAGAGCTTCTATTATTATCTTCTAACTTTGCCCTTTGTTCCAAGTACCTTACAAGTACTGGAAATACAGCAAGCATGGCAACAGTTTTGCCAGGTAGGTGTAATTATTCTCTTTTCACAGATGAGTATACTAACACTAAGTTAGTTAATATATTGGCCCAAAGTTGTACAGCTGCAAAGTCACAGAGCAGGGTGTCACATTCAGGTCAGTCTCAGCCTAACTATTAGATTCAAAAATCTATATGCAATGCCATTCTACACTGCAAGTTCTCACCAAAATGCATTTCATTGACCAGTGATATCAGTATCACATCAACACTTCAAAGCATTGCAGAATCTCAGTTCCTGCCTTAGAATACCATACCAGAATCTGCATTCTAATAACATTTCATTGAAGTTTGGGAAGTGCTTCAGTGTCATTTGTGTCATTGAAGAAAAACCTTGGCCCAAAGCATATAGACACATTTATTTCTTAATGAATACTCTCGAAAATGTATTTTTACACACAGAGAGATTATCCCATCAATTTTTCATTAAGTTGCGAATATATTTATTGCTGATGCTTGTTTGTCATACATAAGCCACATAATATTATAAAAATGAATTTTAATGTTGAATAAATGAAGGGGTCTAGTGTCAGTAATGTCAGAGTGTATTTAGCAGACAACTCTATGACAAATAAAATTTATGAGCTTGGGATAAATTACAAAAGACAACTAGGTAAAGGACCATCAGAACAACCAATTGCAGGCAGAAACTGGGAGATATTTTTCTATTAAACAAAAGAACATGTGCTGGATGTAACCTGTGTTTCTGTGGCTTTTGCTTTGAGGTCATTCCCTAGGCTGCATATAAGTTGGCTAGACAGAGGCAAACATCTGCAACCTTATGGGCTTGAAGTTTCAGAGGACAGAGTTTGCGGCAGACCCACACGGCAAAAGAATGATAAAGGAAATCATTCAGGATGAAGAAAAATGACACCAAGTGAAAACTATGTTGGAGAGAGAGGAATAAAGAGCACCAGAAATGATAATATGTGCATAAATATCGAACACTATCATTTTTTTCTTTATATTTCTTTAAAAGATAATAAACTAAGCAAATACTAAAATTTTATAGTGTGAGATTTAAAAGTATATATATGGAATTTTATATACATATGGAATTTTATACACATACAGAATTTTATATGTATGTGATATATGAAATTATACTATCCAAGCTTCTTAAACGTTTCATGAAGTGTTACAATATTAACTCTAGATAGATTGTGATAAAGATAAATATTGTAGACACTGCTACTAAATGAAAAGTAATAATTAAAGAGGTAAAGCTAAAAGGAATTAAAATACATTATCTAAAATTGATTATATCAAAAGAAGGCAGGATAGGAGTAACAAAGGAAGAACAGAGAAACCTACAGGACAAATATAAAATATTATAAATATGATATATCTAAATCCAAGAATATCAATAATAATAACATCACATGTAAATGAGCTAAACATTCCAATTAAAGGCAGAGAGTCAATATAGGCAAATAAAAAAGCAAGCCCTAATAATATGCTGTCCCAATAAATTACAATTTAAAATAAAAAATATATAAATTTAAAGTAAAAATATTGAAAAGATTCACCATGAAAAAATTAGACAAAGAAAGCTGGTGTAACTGTATTAACATGAGGCTAAATAGACTTCAAGGGAAGAAGTGTTTCCAGAGATCAAAAGTATAATTTTATACTGATCAAAAATTTCATATTGATCAGGTCAACACATAACTAACACATAAAAATTATAAATATATATTTACCTTCAAAATATATGAATCAGAGACTGACAGAATTAAAGGGAGAAATAGATCCAAAATAGTTGAAGATTTTAACACTTTCAGAAATTGATAGAAAATCAGTAACTGCTATGGGTAAGTTGACTGAACCTGACCTAAGACATCCTTTAATCCACCTAATGGGTGATTTTGGCAATATCCTGACCACAGTGCTTTGTTCAAATTGTACTAGTGGTCCCTTTCACAGAGTTGGCACTGTCAGCTTTAATTCAACCCCGTCATGGAATGTTACTCTATGGCTACAATAGGTTCCAATTTGATTTGTTTAGCTGGCTGCCCTCAGGGTTGGACTCTTGGTTCAAAGCCATTGTACAAACTGGATTTATTATATTGTTGCTGGTTATTTTCGTATTATTATCTTTAAGGTCTGTTCTTGTAACCTCTGTGATGCCAGTCCTCCCAACAGGATAATGTTAGCCCAACACTTCAAGATGGTTGCTAATGCCTATGGGAATAATAAGATAGAACTCAATGCTGAAGTCCAGGCATTTCTTGCCCTAAGAGAGTTTTTCTTCTCCTTCTGGCCTCTTTGTTGCTCAAATGTGGCCCGGGTCCCTGACTTTGACCCCCTTACATCCCCTCCAATGTGAGATCAGAAACCACAAGGACAGGTCCATCCTGGCACTGAGGGACAATGAAGCCTAACTGATGATGGTTGATCAGCGATGCTTTCAGAGAAAGATCTGAATCAAAGGGGGGAATGTGAAAATTCATTACATGAGTTGGAATTATCTTGAAATACCCATCTAAATTAGAGGCCGGGCGGGGGTGGAAAGCACTCGAAGCACAGAGCACCTTCCCAGGTACTATATCACGAACCACCTGCCAACCTACCTACTATAGTCTTAAGGCCAGTTTTCCCCAGTAGCTGCTGAGACGAACTAACAAGACTCTAAGACTAGGTTTACCCTACCACTGTCACTCAACAACCAGAGATTGCCCGTTCCCATAAACGTTGCTAATGCCAATGAGTTATCTCTCAAAAAATATGTAATATCTCTCTTTCGAATAAAACCCACAACCTGCTCTTTGTTCTTTGCACATACCAAAGAACATCCCTGTCTGTGTGTCTGTCCAGAATTAAAATTCCCAAATAAAAGGTTTTACTTAAAAAAATGTATAGAAAAACTAAATGAAAACATCGGTCAAGATTCAAAAAGATCAAACAACATTGCTAAATGACTTAACCTGACATTTGTGAAGCAATACATCAAACAAGTACAGAATAAACATTTTTTTCAAGTGCATGTGGTATTTTCTCTAAGATATATTATACCATATAGTGAATCATGATGTAAATCTAAATAAATCTCAGAATTGAAATCTAATGGTCTGTATTCTGACCCCAGCTGATTTAAATTAGAAAACAGTGCAAATTAGAATTCCAAAGTAACACTACATATGTATAAGTTAAACCACATACCCCTGAATAACAGATGTATAAAAGAAGAAATCACCTGGGAAAACAGAAATTATTTTAAACAGAATGAAAATGAAAATACAGATATAAAAATTTTGAGATGTGGATAAATGTAGTGTTTAGAGGACATTTTATAGCCTTAAATTCATATGTTAGAAAAAAAGGATCATTAAAAGTAAATTTCCTAGTTTTCTACCCTTAACAGCTAAAAAAAAGATGAACAAATTTAGACAAAAGCAAACACGATGAATCTGTAGGGAGATTGATCAAGAAAAAAAAAGTAAGAAAACACAGACAGATAGAGTAGATATCATCACAGTTCCTAAGATAGTAAGAAGTCAATCACAGATTATTAGTAGAAAATTTCTGTGAATAAATTTGATAATTCTGATAAAATGACAAATTTCTTACTAAAACCAATTCAAAAATAAGAAAACATGAATCACCCTATTTCTATCATACACATTGAATTTTGTTGTATTAAGAAGTCTTTCCACAAATAAAATTTTGAACTGAGATATTTTCATTTGTGAATTCTATCAAACAATTATAAAGGAAAGAATACCAATTTTATTAGCAATTTCAGAAAATGGAGAAAGCAGAAAAACTTCATTTATGAAGCCAGGGTAATCTTTTTTTAAAAGAGCTTTATTGCCATATAACTGATATACAATTAACATATGTATTTAAAGTGTACGGTTTGACACATTTTAATATATATGTGTGTTCATACATACTGCATGTATAAATTGACCTTTTGTGATGTTTCTCACATGCTCATACCAACTCCACATCCTATGTAACTACTTATGAGCTGTTAGTCACTATATGTTAGTTTGCATTTTCTAGAGTTATATATAAGTAAAATCATACAGAATATATTCTTTTTCTTCCACTCAGCATAATTATTTGGAGATGTACCCATATTGTTGCTTTTAGTACTTACTCATTCTTTCCATTGTTGAGTAGTATTTCATTATAAAAATATACTACAACTTCTTTATTTTTTCACAGGTTGATAAACATTTGGGTTGTTTCCAGTTTTTGCCAAATAAAGATGCTATGAACATTCATGTAAAATTCACTGTATGAAAATATATATTTACCTCTTTTGTGCCAATAAATAGGAATGGAACATCTAGATTATAAATTAAATTTTAATGAAACTTCAAACTGTTTTCCAAAGTAATTTTACCTTTTTACATTCTAAGGAGCATTGTGTGAAAGTTCCAGTTCCTCCCCATCTTTGCCACTACTTGGTATGGTCAACTTTTTAAATTTTAGACCTTCAAATAGGTGGGTAGTGGTGTTGCATGCTGGTTTAATTTACATTTCCCTGAGAACTCATGGTGATGAGCATTTTTTCATGTGCTTACTTGCCATCTGTATATCTTCTTTGGTGAAATATTTCTTCAAGTGATTTGCCCATTTTTTAATTGAGTGTTTTCTTATTGAATTTTCAGAATTATTTGCATATTTTATATACAAGTCTTTTCTCAGATAAGTGATTTGAAAATGTTTTCCTCAGTCTATGGCTTGCATTTTCATTCCTTTGTGTTTTTCAAAAACCAGAAGTTCTGTTTTGATGAAGCCTAGTTTTTTTCTCCTACCTTGGTGTAGGTGAAATAAAAACTCAAGCTATACACATACATACATGAAACTGACATGGGACTTACATACAGAATATAAAAAGGCCCTTTGCAATTCAATGGTTACAGTAAAAACAACCCTATAAAAATAGTCAAAGATTTGAACACATATTTACAAAAGATGATATACAAATGGCTAAGAAGTATGTGAAAATATGCTCAACATTATTGAGCATGGAAGTCCAGTTTAAAATCATGAGATGTCAAAATACTGAGATACTACTATATATTTATTACAATGGTTAAAATTATTAATAAGATTGATAATACTAAATCTTTGTGGAGATGCAGAGAAACTTGGTTGGTTACATACACAAAATTAGCCATATATCTACCCTATCAACCAGAAATTCTATTCCTAGTTATTTACCAAGATAAAAAAATATATATGACCACAAGGATGTTAATTGTGGCTTTTGTCAAAAGAATCCCAAAGTGAGCATAACACAAATATCTATCAGCAAGAGAATCGATGAACAAATCATGGTATAACCATACCATTAAATGCTACTTGGAAATAAAAAGGAACCAAATATTGATACATATAACAACATGAGTAAATCATAGAACTATTGTGTTGAACAAAGTAAAGCAGTTAGAAAAGAAGGCACACACAATTACTGTTTTATAAAAATTTAATAATAGGCAAAATAGCTATAATGATAGAAATCATAACTGTGGTTGCATTTAGGGAACAAATATAAATTATAAAGCATCAAAAGTGAATTTTTTGGAGTGATATAAATGCCCTACATTATAATTGGTGGTTACATAGGTGTATGTATTTATTTAAAAATATGTGAAATGTACACTTAATGTCTATGCATTTTAGTGTATACTTAAAGTTGTTCTCTCATGATTGTTGTAGAAAGAACCTTGAATGTCCCAGATAGATAGTCTTTAGTATTATCTTCCAAAAATTTTGAATATGAACTGAATGAAAAACTTTCTAATGGCTAAACAAGGTCTTTTGTCACAATCTAAGCACATTAATTTATGTTCATTTATTTTGGAAAATGGAGGTAAAAGGATCAACGGTTTGGTTATAACAACTCTTCAAATAGTATGGGCAGTTATTAAGACATCTATTATTTTCTCTTTAACAAATAACAGCCCTGATTTCCTTAATCTGTCCTGAGAGAAACAATTTTCTAAACTTTCCAGTAAAATCAAGTTGTTGCTTTGAACATGCCCCTTCACAATGATGAAGACATTGCTGAATATAATAGAGAGATTTTCCTAGAACATATCATAGACACAATCTTTGTTTTGATTTATCATTTACAACTGTTCAGGTGCTTTGCCTCATTGAAGTATGCAAATACCTCCCAGTCCTACTAGATCGGGATCTGCAATAGTGAAGTGTTTTCTATCTCATACAACAAATCAAAATCGTGATGCTATCATTGTTCATATGTCCTTGTTACCTCCCCCACTTATCTGTTATATTCAAAGGCAAGTCTATTCTTTCATGTAAGACCCACTCTTCTAGCTGTGTGTTGTTTCTTCCACTCTCCTGTTTTGTATTATCAGCTAAAATTTCTTCTATCTATCCTGTAACTTAATTACTTTGTTGCTACTTTTCTGCCTTTTTGGGAGAGTATAATAAATGTTTGCTATTATTCCACTTTTTCTTCTATTATCTGTTTAGCTATACCTCTTTTAATTATGTTTTTAGTGTTTTCTAGAGTGGTTACAAAATGCACTTCCCACTTAATACCTGACACTCCCTTCTTCCCTCTTTATTTTATATGTTCAACTTCACAAATATAAGAGCCTTATGATAGCATAACTTCACGTATGACTACCTATTCTTTGTGCTATTTTTATCTTATCTGTTGATTCTACATATGTGGTCCCACATTAAACTGTTAATCTAAAAGAAAGAAAAAAAAATAGTTGTTTGTCTTGTAAGGAACTCGAGGTAAAAAAGTATCATCTATAAATACCCACATATGTACTTTTTCTGGGGCTCTCTGAAGATTTCCTCCCTCAAGATTTGAGTTTCTATATGCTATCATTTCCCTCACCCTTACATTTTTTGGCCTTTCTTATAGTGGAGAACTGTGACAATTAATTCTCTCAATATTGATTTATCTCTATATATTTTGTCTTCACCCTCATTGTTGATGGCTATTCTAGAAAGCTATAGTTGTTGATAGTTTGTAGTTTTCAGCATTTAAAAGTTGTCTTTTCATTGTCTTCTGACCCCAGTAATTTCTAATGAGAAATCAACCATTGTTCATGTCATTGTTTTCCTGAATGCAATGTGGGTTTACTTTGTTGGGTTTTTTTCCCCTCATGCTGCTTTCAAGATTTTTACAAAACCCTTTTTTCAAAAGTTTGGCCATGCTGTACTTAGCTGTCAGTATATATATGTGCATGAATTTGTCTTGAATGAAGTTTATTGAGCTTGAAATAAAGCTTCTTGTCAAAATTTCTCAAATATAGGAAATTTTCAGTTATTATTTCTTCAAAATTTTTTTCTATCTCATTTTTACAATCAACTCTTTCTAGTGCCCTTCAATTACAAATACTTTGGACTGCTTGACATTATCTTATGGTGAAACTGTATTTTTCTCCAAGATAGTTTTATGAAAATTTTCAATCAAAAATTTGAAAGATGGCCGGGCGCGGTGGCTCACGCCTGTAATCCTAGCTCTCTGGGAGGAGGAGGTGGGCGGATTGTTTGAGCTCAGGAGTTCGAAACCAGCCTGAGCAAGAGCGAGACTCCGGCTCTACTAAAAATAGAAAGAAATTAATTGGACAACTAAAAATACACAGAAAAAATTAGCCGGGCATGGTGGCGCATGCCTGTAGTCCCAGCTACTGAGGCTGAGGCAGAAGGATTGCTTGAGCCCAGGAGTTTGAGGTTGCTGTGAGCTAGGCTGATGCCATGGCACTCACTCTAGCCCGGGCAACACAGTGAGACTCTGTCTCAAAAAAAAAAAAAAAAAATTGAAAGATGTTTATTGTGAGCAATTATATATATCCACCAAATCAATTCTACTATTAACATTTTACTATAGCTGTTTTATTAAATATCTCTCCAACCCTCTGTCCATCTACCAGGATACATTATACTTTAAAAAAAATTTTGCATTGACTATAACCCAAAAAGACTAACAATGAAGAAATTTAACCTACTACTGCAAATGACAAAAACTGGAAAAATATATAAAAATGGTTCTGCAGGCATTAGATTTCAGGCAACAAAGAGAAGTAATCACAAAGATGGAGAGGGTAACAAATGATGTAAGCTTTGTAACCTTTCCAGCTTACTGCCTGCAGAAAGTTTCTAGGACCTGGGACAGGGGATAGCAATTTTCATAATTCACAGGGTATCAGGTAACATACTCAGAAATGCCTCGCCTTAAGAATGGGGTAAAATTAGCTTCAAACTATTATATTCTGTACAAGAAATCTTTCCCTACCTCTAAGTCATAACAATATTTTCCTACTTTTAATATAAATTTTTTTATTTCAGCATATTACGGGACTACAAATGTATAGGTTACATATATTGCCTTTGCCCCGCCGAAGTCAGAGCTTAAAGGGTGTCCATCCCCCAGATG
The DNA here is from genome assembly GCF_000956105.1 of Propithecus coquereli. Taxonomy (NCBI): domain Eukaryota; kingdom Metazoa; phylum Chordata; class Mammalia; order Primates; family Indriidae; genus Propithecus; species Propithecus coquereli. Next base: position 456,729 of record NW_012149063.1, read on the forward strand.
GTGTGCACCGCACCCATTAGGTGTGTATATACTCATCTCCTCCTACCCCCTCCCATCTGCGCAACGCCCGATGAATGTTATTAATTCAGCAAAGTCTCAAGTTACAAAATCAATGTAAAGAAATCAGTAGCATTCCTATACACCAACAACAGTCAAACTGAGAACCAAATCAAAGACTCAATAACCTTCACAATAGCAACAAAGAAAATAAAATACCTAGGAACATATTTAACTAAGGAGATAAAAGACCTCTACAGGGAGAACTACGAAACACTGAGGAAGGAAATAGCAGTGGACATAAACAGGTGGGAAACTATACCATGCTCCTGGGTGGGCAGAATATAAATTTATAATGATAGATTTTCTATTTAGATCCATGATACAACTCTAATGTGTGTGTGTGTGTGTGTGTGTGTGTGTGTGATTGTGTGATGTGTGCATGGAAACAGTCAAAATTCATTTTTTTTCTATATAGACATTCAGTTTTTGAAATATTATTGTTGGAAAATGTTCCTTATCCCATCAGGTTGCATTGGCACTTTTGTTGAAACTCAATGACCATAGAAGTGAGGGTTTGTTTCTTATACTGTATTCTGTTCAATTAAACTATTTTTCAATATTTATGTCAGTACCACTATGTCCTTTTTATTGTGGCTCTACATTAAACAATTCGGCATTATAAGTTCTCAGGCATTTTTATTTTTCTTTGTTCAAGATTGGTTTAAACATTATATAATTCCTTAGAAT
>NW_012149063.1:461860-467338 GCF_000956105.1 Propithecus coquereli
TTTCTAAAGTTTTTGAATGTATACTTGAGCATCAGAAACAGATTTTTTTAAAGTGCTGTACCTAAAAGAATTCAGAGGATATTGAGGATGATATATTAAGGAAATCTGTGCTAAATGAAGCGGAATATGGTTCTAATGATTATGAAGACACTAGTGTCAAAGATGCATGTAAAGTAGTTGAATAAAATTGTTTCGTGAAATATCAGAGTTGGGTTTCTGCCACTCAAACAGGAGACTCGATATTGAGGTTAGAAAATTAGGCAGAATCCAGGTCATTCATTATAGGCTGAGGAGCTTTTGACTTTATAAGACTCAATTAAAATTTCACTTTTTTCAAATCAATTCCAACTGCCTTGCCCTTGCCTCTACCCACAAACAAATTGTTCTCGTATAACACATTTTACTTAGTCTGATTCACTGTTTATTTCATTGAGTGTAGTTACTTGTTTAATTGTCATGTACTCTTCAAAGCGCTTATTGCCAGACATGTATTATATTTTTTTGTTTTCACAACAACTTGCACAAAGTTTGGTCCTTAATAAACAGTGGTTGGAATAATATTAAACACATATTACAACTTTGTCTTTATAAAAAGTAGAAATCAATTAGAATACTAATTAAAGCAATGGTGCCTACAGCTAAGCAACCCCAGCTAACAGATAGGATGGAGAGAGAGATAAGAAAAGAAAAAGTCTTCTGTATAGTTACAAAATTTTATAATCATGTGTATCTGCTCAAATGTTGTTTTCAGTTACTGGCTAACATTATCACAATGTTTTATTTAGGATCACTACTTTTTATTTCCATTATTGTTATTAATACAATAATTTTATCTAAAAATCTTTCCTAAAAATTACTGTTAGTGTTGGCCTGGGTATGGAGCGATGTTAGGAATTTCTGATGACTCAGCTCTGAAAACCACAGTGATAGTATGCTCAGGGATCAGTTCCCGCCAGAGGGAAGCATCATATTCCCAAAATCAAGTGATCTAGTCAGCTGGGAAGGGAAGATACATGCCCAAGGCTGACAGGGCAGGGGTCTAAATTGAGAGAATAGCACTGATGAAACTAGAAAGCCACAACCATCTTTCCTATCACAGCAGGAGGAAAGGCGTGAAGCACCAGGATGCACCAGGGAGAGAATCATGTTCTGCAAGACCACCTAGCGGTGCTGGTATTTTCTACATCTGATGGAAGAGGTTTGGAGAATAGGGACATAACCTTATATATTTGAAGTGACTTAAGCTCTTTTATGACACATTCTGGCGTGGTCAGAGGATAGCTTTGGGATCCTTCCCCTAGTGGGTTAGTGCGACATTTTACTAGATTCCATGATTTTGAACATATTCTCCCAGTATCCTCAGACCTTTTTCTGTATAGTGTGGGTATTATCATATCTAATACCTTAAAAGCCCTATGTAGCTGATGTGTTGTAGCCACCTGATAGAGGATTTTTATAAATTGTTTGCAGTTCCTTCAAGTCTGCATAAAATATCAACGCTCAGTTCAACTGAAATTTTTGATGTGGAATATTTACATATTGCATGACATTCATCTTATTGACAGTCACTTATGCACAATAGTTAGGTACACGTCAAATTGGGGAAAGCATCACAGCATAAAGGACGCTAAACAAGTACTATCTGCCTATAGCATCTGCTTCCTCTCAAGAGATGTTTGTGTCACCAAATAGTTCTTAACTATGAGGGAACTGCTTATTTTACAATTAATTAGAAAAGCACTTTATGACACACTGAGTATAAACGTGTAAGACTGGTCATGAGAAATTGTTCTATTAAATATTTATCAGAGATCTTTGTATTGAATCAATTTAACTTTTTATACTGTGAAATGTTGTCGTAAAGCAAATGTTTAGGTAAATGAGGTTTTACCAGAGAATACACATGGAAGAAGTAGGGTTGTCTACAGTTAGTTTTAGTCATTTTGGAGATTTTCCAGGAATTATAATATTATCCAAAATAATTTCCCATACTTTCCAAAATGATTTCCTTCACTTTATCACCAGGTATGGAATTCACTGAATTAACAGTTTCATTTATATGTCAAATAAAACCTGGATCTCTAAATAGTAGAAGGTAGATGTTAGTGATATTTGATTTAGTATAAACAGGTTTAAATCTTTTACTTTCCTCTCAACATCAAGCCATGTCAGCAATATTGAAGATTCAGAAATTTTGACTTGGATGGGGAGAGGAAAAACCATCATTTAATATAGGTCCTGCAAGAGCAGGTAAGCTTACCTGGGTCATGCTTATTAGTTCTGAGTAGTCAGGAGGCAACACAAGGACACTGTCTGCCCTAGGGCTGGGACTAGATATGAAATGAACTAAGAAATAAAGTCCAAACATAGATTGATCTTGATGAAAAGACTTGGGAAAGGTAGAAGGCAATAACAGGATAATTATCTATACTGTAATAGGAAGACCAAGACAACATCAGCCAGCCTAGGGACTACCAACATCAACCCATGGGACATCGCTACATGGAAGTCTTGGATTGCCAACCTTTATTGCAAATAGTCAAGATATTTGGGGTAAATATTAATAAAAATACCATAAATAATAATATGTTCATTGTCAAGCCATTCATAGCTTTAGGGAATCTTGTAAACCTTACCAGATAAGTAATATAATGAACTTAAAAATAATAAATCTTTATTCTATAAAAGATTTAAAAAGTTGGCATTCAACTAGCACCCAGATTTTGATTTCTAACCCCATTTTCCTAATTAAAGGAATCAGGGCTTCTCATAGGAATGGTTGGTTCTAGGGATTCGGAAGAGAAAAGACAAGATGTGCCTGAAATATTTCAAAGTACCAGAAAGTTAGGAAGTGATTCAAAAATGATGGGGGTTTATGTAAAGGATGCAAGGCCCTCTTGACGGAGCTCTTAATGTTCTAATACGGGACAACTTAAACAAAAAATAAGAAACAACAGTAACAGATTATGGCCAATAGAATAAGTATCCATGCATGAGTTCATATTAATGTAAATAAGAAACTGAAAGTACAAAAATGGGACCAATATGTTCTTGCATACATTAGAATTATGCTTAATTAATATAGAATGTATAATGGTAATATAAAATAACCATGAAATAATCTCTACAGCAATTGTGGCAGGCACCAAAGATTGAGGTGTTCTAAAGTATATGAGAAATAGGATCTTTGTATAGTCTCAATACAGATACTCAATTACAAAAGGGAAAAGAATAACTTTGCATCAATAGTAATAAGACACACGGACATCATGAACCTCCTGCTATGATGCACTGGAAAAGACTTAACATCACATCTGTTGTATTCCTACCAAATACATGTAAACTCAATCTAATAATGAGATAACATCAGACAAAAACTACTTGAGGAACATTCTACTAACTGCCCAGCAGTATTCTTCAAAAGTGTCAAGGCCTAAGAGACAAGAAAAGACAGGAACTTGCACAGATTGGAGGAGACAAAGGAGACATGACAACAAAGTACAATGTGGAATCCTGAATTGGATCCACGATGAGAAAAAAAGCATCAATGGGAAAACTTTTAAAATTTGAAAAATATCTGTAAATGAGTTAATGGTATTTTATTAATGTTAATTTCCTGTTTTCAATAATTATACTATAGTTATGTAAATGATGTTGTCATTGGAGGAAATGGTTGAAGGGTTTATAAGAATTGTGTACTATATTTGCAAATTTTCCTTAAACCTACAACTATGACAAAATAAAAGTTTAAAAATGAGATAAACATGTGTTTTGATTACCTTATTTTATTTTAACAGAAGCTCCATTTATTGAGGGGCTCTAGGAAATGGAGAGTATATACACAATTGAAAATGGCCTCCTGGCACTTAGATATATGTGCTGTGTGTTTTGTCACGTGGTAGAGCTTTATTAAATTTATTTTTAAGGCAAAAACATTAGTGACCTCTTTTCTCTAAGTGATGCTTTGCCACGAGTACTGCATCTCTAAATTGCTGGAGGTTCCCTTGAGAAATCTTGGTCAGGATCAATTAGGGTTGATAATCAGTTGTGACGCAGCTTTTAGATGTATGATCAATAAGAACCTTTTTTGTGAAATTTGTCACATTATCTACCAGATTCTTGATAATATTTATTCTATTGCTACTAACTTTACAGAGATTGAGAAAATGTCCCTTCTGTATCTACTATAAACTTAAAGATAGACTATTCAATTTCTCCATCTCTTATAATGTGGAGATAAAAGAAGCAATAAAAACAATTACCACAGAACACTGTTGTTGTGAAAGCGATTTTCTAACATAAATTTCTTAGCAGGTTAGAACATTACTGACCTTTTAAGCTGTTATGAAATCTGTAATAGACTGAGAATGTAGGAAAATTCCTTGTCCTTGGCTGTTTCCTTGAAGAAAATTGTGTTAGTCCTCACCCCACATCATCAGATGCCACTTCTTATCACAGAACCTGTGCTTACACTGACCTCAGGTCTGCCTTCTGTTTTCACCAGCCTCACATGGATCATCCTTTGCTTTCCAAGATTCAGCAACTTCATTCATTCCCTTTGACAGCTCCCCTCCTCTCCTTCTCAACCCCCTTTACACATAAGCCCCTTGGATAGTATGACCAAGGTCCCAATCACAGTGTTTTGTAACTACTCTTAAAAGCTCAGGCTCCCCACTAAGTTGTAAGCTTCTTGAAAGCAAGGGCTGAATCTTATTCTTTTCTTGCTCTTCATCCTTGGGAGAGGGACTGATATTTCACAGATAAACAGTAATTATTTGACAGAGAAATGAGTCAGTTAGTGAGTGAACTGGGAAAAAAAGAAAGATGATTCAAAATTAGAAAATAGTAAATCAAGCCCATAATAGTAAATCAAACTCATAAAATTTGTCATCATAAGCAAAATTCTAAAATGTCTAATTGGACATTTTTAAAGTGTATTTTAGAATTTTATGTACCTAGTGAAGTGCGAGAAAATTACAGTCACCCTAAACCAAATTAATGCATTGTTGTACTGGATTTGGCACCCCTTCTTACCACCACCCCGATCCACAAGAAGGTGTGCTTGTGCACACACAGACACACACACACACACTCACCTCTCAAATTTAGGAACTCACCCAATCTGCCCTTTTGGCCAGTTTCAAAATTAACCTTACCCGTTCTCATTCCCAAAAGAATGATTTAAATTACTTTAAGGAAGAAGTAATATTTGTTTTTTCTAGATAACATTTATACCTTACACCTTGATAAAGTGAACTTAAGAGAAACTATCACTAAAATATAAATTCCTATGTATCACATAAAAAATGAATAAAATTAAGTTTGCTTATATTGTGAAGGAGGATGTCCACTTGACATAAATATAGGATCATCCCTACATCTTCGGTAACGATCAGAACACATGGAGCACTGACATATTTCAAAAACATAAAAACTATTTTCACAGGATTTTGATTAATCTCTATTTTTCCAAAACAC
>NW_012149063.1:467388-468458 GCF_000956105.1 Propithecus coquereli
TTTTTTTTGTCATTTCTTGAGATTTATTTCACATTAAAATGTTGATTATATTTTGAATGATTGCTTTAAATTCTTTGCTTGTTAAATCCGAAATTCAGGTGATCATTGGGATTATTTCTATCAACTTTTATTTGGTATACCGAGTAACTTTTTGTTATATAATTAGACATTTTTATTTGTATACTGCAGAGATTTAATTCTGTTTTCTTCTGAAGAGTGTTGATTTTTATTCTAGCAGGTAGTCAGATGGTGGCTGATCTCCTTAAATTTCTGTAGTTTGTGCTTTATGCTTTGCTTGTGAAAGGCCAAAGTGTGCACAGTCTCCTTGAACTTGGTGGGGACTGAACTCCAAATTCTGTCTTTTCTGTGGAAATTGTCACAAGACAAAGAGCCAGGGAAGACATGGGACTTGTCTCATGAGTTTCCTTTTTACAAATATTACAGTGTTTTGCCAAATGTTATAGGATGCCTATGATTAACTGTCTTTTATATTTTGTATATCTTTTTAATCATGTATGGCAGGACTGTAGTCTGGTGCTAGTTACTCAACATGGCCCCATGAGGAAGTTCCTATTTATTATTTTTAAGTTCTCCCTCCTTAATAGTTCCTTCAACCAACATTTAAGTCTCTCTCCAAAAGAAGCTAACAAACACAGCCTTTAAAACCAAATATCTCTCTCTACCTACCACCCCGTTTCTCCACCTTCCTCTACAGCAAATCTTATTAAAGTATTGTCCAACATGGCCATCTAAACTCTCTCAATTCCCACCCATTCATTATCATATTATAATATGGATTCCAGCTACACTGTGACACCACAAGGGGACAGTTTATAGTTATCAATTGATTCCTCGTCATTAATTAAGAGGGAAAGTATTTGCCCAAATCTTGAAAAAGAGGGATTTGACTTATATTTGAGTTTTTACAAGGTCTTTCATATTTTGGGGCATTCTCTGATTTATTTTATTTAAACAAAAATGTTCCCCTTGAAGAAGACACATCAGCCTGAAGTAACTCCAATCAATTCTAATTTTAGAGATTCACAGAGGTCATATGATATTATTACTTA
>NW_012149063.1:478638-484182 GCF_000956105.1 Propithecus coquereli
TAAACTTCAGCAATAGATAATTAACTTGTCAACAGTAATTTTTCTTCCAAATATAGGCAACTAAAAATTCAGGAGCATTACAAATGTTTCTGGTGTAATTTTGCATGGAAAAGTGACTATTTTCTCAGAATTTTGAGCTATTCTTGAAATTATTATACTTTTCTTGAAAGCTGGAAGGAAATTATTAACATTTTAAGAAAAATATTTATTGTATAGGCAGCTCAAGTTAAGCTAAAATAATTTTACATTAACTTAAAATAGAATATTTAGTATTAAGTAGGCAAATATTTTGGATAATAAGTTCCTATTTGAAAAGTATACTTACAAAAAAACCCAACCCTGATAATATTGTAAAACTTAAATTGCCCACTGGGTTTCCTGTCATAAATATAAAAGTATTCCAGTTATGGAAATGTAAAAATAGTATTTCCTGGGAAACACTATAGAACTGATGAAGTCGAAAGTATTGCTTTTGTGCCTTAGCTAATTGATTTTGTCTTTTTCAGAAAAGTGAAACTATTTCAGTTTCTTCTTGAGTCAAGATCCAAAAAGCCCATATATTATGATTATTTAGTGGGTTTCATAAGACACTTTAAATCTCTTTTTTGTTTGTTTATTATTTACATGTTGAAGAAAACTAGACAATTTTCCTGTAGAGGTTCCTCAAGCGTTACTTTTTCCAGTTGCATCCATAAATTTCTCTGATCTCTGAATGTCTTTCAAATTAGTAATCGGATCTAGAGTTAGGTTGATTGAGTTTGATTGTTTTTGTTTGTTTGCTTGTTTTATGGGTAAGACTATTTCATAAGTAGTATGTGTTCTTCCAAGAAAAGAAACACATGTTTCTTTTGTTACATTAGTGGCCATAGATATTCATATCTGTGAATTTATTAGGGGTTGAAAAATTTGTTATAGAGACCCCTCCCTTCATCTACTCCTTGTTTACTCAGAAGTATAGTTTGTATAAGAAATGTAAATAAAACTTGGTTCTTTCTCTTATCATTTTACCAAATAGTAAGTTATTTTCCTAGCATCCTTGAATTTTCACTGTGATACATATAATTCTTGGCCCCAATTTTTCCACCTCTAAGTCACCCATGCTTTTGCCAGGTGACTTTGAAGTTTCTCCCAATACAGTTTATTCTCCTACCCATGAACTTTCATTCTAATCATGTGTCTTCTTTTGGCCAATGGAATATCAGCAAAAATAAACATGCAGAGGCATGTAATGTATTTGCACAATTGGGTTTTCTTTTTTTCATTTTTGCATCACCATGTGACGGTACCTGTTAATCCAAGGAGGCTGTAGTCTAACTCAGACTACAACTTGGAGCCAAACCTGGCCACGGCCAGCCTAGATAAATTGACCCCCTCCATTCTGCAGATATGTGAGAGAGAATAAATAATTATTGTTTTAATCCACCAAATTAAGTGGTAATTTTTTATACATTGTTTTCATGGCAACAACTAACTAATAAATTTACTCATAGGTTTTTTTTAAAAAGCCATTAGGACTTGTGAATTTAAACACATTTTATGTTTTTCAATACTTTGCAGTTATTTTTATGAATTAGGTTCTAATTATCCCGAAGTTGGATAATTAGAAGCATCTTCACATTGATTATTGTGTCCTTTTGATGTAATTGTGATGGTCTTTGATAGCCTTGCACTCAAAGATTATATTAAATAATTTCATTCCCACATCTTATTCAAATAACAGAAGTAATAAAGAATAAAATGGGTATAAGACAGTCTTGAGAAATTCTAATTGTTTTCTATAATGATTACTTTAATATTTCTTAAAAATTGTGTACTGAATTCTTTCAAAAATATTTTAGTATGGTGAATAAGCTAGTTTTGAAAATATTCTAAGCAGGTGCTTTCTATGCCTATTGGGTAAATAACTTTAACACAAAACACTATGAATATGACAAAAGAACAACATCAATAGCTGTATCTAATCCAAAATCCCTCCCAATATGATAGTCTCCTTGTCAACAAACACACACACATGCACCTCATCTTCCTGAATAATTTCTGGAAGACCACAATAAAAGGAAATTCACTGATTCAGAAAAATTCTACCCACTAGGCTAAGGGTCAGTGATCATATGGAATAAGCAATTAGCTTGTTTCAATTCAATGAGATCTATGAAAAACAATATATTCAATACATTTTCTTATCATTTTTATATACTCAGTAAATCTTAAGCTCTCAACATAAAACAATCATTATTTGTTTCAAATAAACTATAAAACCAGAAAAAAAGTTGTTATTAGAAATAACACAATCACTCGAGGGTCACCTAATCATTATAAATGAAATCCTTATAAATATAATGTTTTCCTATTGTTAAATAGCCTGTGGCTATTGTAAATAGTCAACTGTTTAAAATAGAAATAAAACATGTCCTGTAAAACCTAAAATTCTGTAAATGTTCCTAGCACAGAAACACATCTTTTGATTTTGAGATATCTGTATGCTTATTTGGCCTTGATTTTTTATGTTTGTGATAATATCTTCTTGCTGTGACTTTATAATTCCCCAAATGTAACTATAGTTAAAAGAATCATAAATGAGAGATAAGTGCACCATTTTTTTGATTCTTCTAAAATGTTATGCAACATTTTAATAACATTGTTATTTTTTATTTTACCTTTTTATGCCAATTAAACATAGTAAAAGTTATTCTGTAATTCCAATTACATAAACAAGGAGGGGAAAGGTCTCCACAAGAAGAATTACAAAACACCAGTGAAAGAAATCACTGATGACCTGAACAAAAGGGAAAACATCTGTGCTCATAGATTAGAAGAATGAACATCGTTAAAATATCCATAGTACCCTAAGTGATTTACAAATTCATTGCAATTCTCATCAAAATACCAGCATCACTTTTCACAGATTTAGTAAAAAACAATCTTAATTTCATATGGAATCATAAAAGAGCCCAAGTAGCCAAAGCAGTCCTAAGCAAAAAGAACAAATCTGGAGGTATTAATACCCAACTTCAAATTATACTACAAGGTTACAGTAACCAAAACAGCATGATTCTGGTATAAAAATAGATACATAGATCAATGGAACAGGATAGAGAACCCAGAAACAAAACCATACACTTACAACCAACTGATCTTCAACAATACAAACAAAAAAACACACTAGGGAAAGAATGCCCTATTCAATGAATGGTGCTGGGGATAATTGGAGAGCCATGTGCAGAAACCCTATCTCTCACCATACACAAAAATTAACTCAAGATAATTTAAAGACTTAAATGTAAGACCTGATACCATAAAAATTCTAAAAGAAAACTTCGGAAAAACTCTTCTGGACACTATTGTTGTTTTATTGCAATTTTAGTATGTATAAAGTGATTATGATAAGTTTTTAGTATGTATGCTCTTTACTTCAACAAGAACATAAAAAAGTACAAATACTGAAAAGATGAAAGATTTGTCATTTTTGATCATCACATGTCCAGATATTGTTTTAAGGTACAGCTCAAGTTTTCTTCTCTGTTTCTAAAAAGAGATTATCTTTTCTTACTTTGAAATTCTATTGTATTTTATCATTACCTCCTGTAATTTATCAATGTCTGGCTTATTCATTAGCCTGTGGTATCTTACTTCCCAGAATTTAAATTCTCTTAGAGTAAGAAATATTTCCCAGACTTTCAGGTCCAAAGCCTTGCACATAGTAATTTTCAACAAATATTTGTTGAATGAGTGAAAAATTAATTAATTGAATTGTGTAAGTAAAAAGAAAAATGATAATGTTATCTTTATCTGGTAAATAGCTTTTTAAATATTCAAATGTGGTAAATGTGGTGTTAATGTATTCAAAACATGTTATGCATCCCATTTGTTGCTTGGATTGTCAGATGCTCATGGCTTATTAACCCTGTAGTTTACGAAATTTCAATAAGAAAAGTCACTAGCATATTTGCATATTCCTCAAAACCATTATATCTCATGTTTCTCCTATTGAATAATTCATAAAATAAACAAATAGTTAGTTTTGAAGTAGAAGTACCACAAGAGAATAAAATATTTCTGCATTAGAAAGAGAAGAAAATAGAGGTATAATCTGACAATCAAAAATATGTGTAATATTAATTGCAGGTGAACATTATATACAAATGAGCCACATTTATTCATTCCATAAACACTTGTGTAGGACTGGCATAGGGAGAAAAAAATGATTTTAAAAAAGGAAGAGTTACTGAGAAAAGAAATTGTAGAAGATGTAAACAGATGGAAAACCCTACCATGCTCATAGACTGGCAGAATCAATATTGTTAAAATGTCCGGACTGCCTAAAGTGATCTACAGAATTAATGCAATCCCTATCAAAATACCATCATTATTCTTTACGGATCTAGGAAAAATAACTCTATGCTTTCTATGGAACCAGAGAAGACCTTGTTTAGCCAAAGTCATCTTAAGCAAGAAGAACAAGTTGAGAGGCATCAATTTATCAGACTTCAAGCTTTACTACAAGGCTATAGTAACCACGACAGCATGGTACTCACGTAAGAACAGAGATATAGACCTTTGAAACAGGACTGAGAACCCAGATATAAAACCATCCTCATATTGTCATCTAATCTTCGACAAAGCAGACAAATACATACATTGGGGAAAAGAATCCCTATTCAATGAATGGTGCTGGGAAAACTGTATAACCTCATGCAGAAGATGAAACTGGTTCCCCACCTCTCACCTCTCACAAAAATCAGCTTACGGTGGATAACAGACTTAAACCTAAGGCATTAAACCTTAAGAATTCTAGAACAAAATGTTGAGAAAACTCTTATAGACATTGCCCTAGGCAAGGAATTTATGAAGAAGACCCCCAAAGCAATCACAAAAGCAACAAAAATAAATAAATGGGACCTGATCAAATTAAAAAGCTTCTGCACAGCCAAGTTACCTATCATTAGAGCAAACAGACAACCTACAGAATGGGAGAAAATATTTGCATGTTACACATCCAAAAAAGGACTAATAACAAGAATCTATATAAAACTTAAGAAAATTAACAAGAAAAAATCAAATAACCCCATCAAAAAGTGGGCAAAGGACATGGACCGAAATTTTCAAAAGAAGACAGAATAATGGCCAGCAAACATATAAAAAAGTCCTCAACATCTCTAATCATTAGGGAAAGGCAAATCAAAACCACAATGAGATATCACCTAACTCCAGAGATATCTACATAACTCCAGTAAGAATGGCCTTTATCAAAAAGTCCCAAAACAGCAAATACTGGCATGGATGTAGAGAAATTGGAACACTCTTACACTGCTCGTGGGACTGCAAATTAGTACAATCCCTGTGGAAAGTAATTTGAAAGTATCTCAAAGAGCTAAAAATAGAAATACCATTTGATCCAGCAATCCCACTACTAGGCATCTACCCAAAGGAAAAAAGACATTCTATGATAAAGACATCTGCACTCAAATGTTTATAGTAGCACAATTCACAATTGCAAAGATGTGGAAACAATCCAAATGCCCATCAATACATGAGTGAATTAAT
>NW_012149063.1:484232-485404 GCF_000956105.1 Propithecus coquereli
GAAACTATCACTAAAATATAAATTCCTATGTATCACATAAAAAATGAATAAAATTAAGTTTGCTTATATTGTGAAGGAGGATGTCCACTTGACATAAATATAGGATCATCCCTACATCTTCGGTAACGATCAGAACACATGGAGCACTGACATATTTCAAAAACATAAAAACTATTTTCACAGGATTTTGATTAATCTCTATTTTTCCAAAACACTTTTTATTCTTTACCTTATTTCTTTAACCTTCTTTCTTTCATAACCTTTTGAACTGTGTCATGTGCCTTATAGGCATTTTTATATTTTGTTTATTTAAAGATCCTCAGCCTATAATTATGTAATATTTTTCAAGTCCCAACTTATGCCTTAAGAGCAAATTAATAATTCATATAGGCTTAAAAAGCTACGCAAAAATAGTTTAAATAAGGAAATAGGTTATTTGCTAAGAAAATCTGGTTCAATATGTCATGTCATTCACATAAGGAATGGGTTCCATTTAAAGACTTATTTGTCTTCCAGTCTTTGTCTACCCCATAAATGTAAATTGCTCAGAAATGGCATTTTTAAGGTGAATTTTGTAGAAAATGCATGCTTTGACTTTGCACGAAATGAATTTTGGTAAGAAGTTTAGTTGACTAGGGATTTTTGGGAGACATTTTGGTTTAGATGTTGATTTCTGTAGATTACATAAAAGTTACAGCTTGATAAATAGGGAGAGATAAAAATGCGGTGCATTATGAATTCATAAGTAAATTTACACACTTCGTGATTCCTTTACCATACACATCAAATGCATGGGACTTTCAATTGTATTATCTAGACTTATATATGTTAAAATAAATAATTGAGAGGCTATTAGGCTGAGACGGCTCCAAGACCTTATGTTCCTATGTAAACAAACCAAAACCCAGCTCAGGCCAGGCCCAGTGTCTCATGCCTGTAATCCTAGCACTCTGGGAGGCCCAGGTGGGAGGACTGCTTGAACTCAGAAGTCTGAGACCAGCCTGAGCAAGAGCGAGACCCCATCTCTACTAAAAATAGAAAAAAATGAGCTGGATCTCCCAGCTACTCTGAAGGCTGAGACAGGAGGATCTCTTGAGCCCAGGAATTTGAGGTTGCTGTGGGCTAGGCTGATGCCACGGCACTCTAGCCAGGGAGACAGAGTGAGACTCTGT
>NW_012149063.1:486133-487980 GCF_000956105.1 Propithecus coquereli
AAGATATCTGGTTATTAAAATGTTGAACACCTTGCCATTTTTGTTTTACACAAATTGTAAATGATGTCTGAAACTATCAAGGAATTTCTTTTCCTCTGGGAGTTATCAAAGGCTGTGTAGATGGCAAAGGAACCCACAATTCCATGAAAAAATATGCAGGGTGTAGAGAATCCAAAGTCTTTGACAAAAAGGAGAAAAAAACAAAATCTGTTGTACCTGGGCAGGAAAAGTAAAAATTTGTATATGATGAACCGTAGCATTATGTTTGTTTTTAGAAGACCTTTGTTGCCTACTTATAATGAGAAATGTTGTTCTCTGAAAATTGAATGTGTTTGTGTGATTTCTGTTTCTAAGCTGCACTGTGTGATATTACTATGGGGCTGTTCAGGTGGCTGATGGGAAAGACAGTCCTTTCTGAGGTGGGAAATGGTGCCAGGTTATTCACAGCCAGAGTGGATTATATAAAATCTTATGGGAGCAAAGGGGACCGAGCAATCCAGCAAAAGGCACCTGACTTTCCTATCAGGAGCAGAATAAAAAATCCTTAGTGTAAACTGAAAACATTGTTAAAATTCCAGAACACCAATACATTTCCTTCTGCTTGAAATAATTCTACTTCTTTGAATAATATTCTGACCATTATAATGACTTAAGTCTAATATGCTTTATCTTTCTTATCCTTCTCATGGCTTCATCTTTCCCATTCTTTCGTAATAATAGCTTTAAAGCTTTTCACCATTCACTAAAGTAATCTAGAAAAGTAATAAGAAAATCTATAGGAACAATGAAGCAGACTTTCAATGGACTACAGAATTAAAACACTTGGATACACTTAGATATACTGTACTAAAGGAAACGCAGCTGGAACAACCTTATAATGAGAAGCAATGTTTTACTACAAAATAACATCTTATTTTCCTAATCTGTGAATCTTCTGATTCTTCAAAGATATTGAGAATGTTTCCATGTTACTAAAATAAGTACCTAATTGCATACAAAAAGATTGATTTTTAATGCAAATTAAACATACCTGGAAAACACACTGAGTGTAGGCCATATTTTTCTCTGTGAAAATGTCTTAATAGGTATTACAATCATCAGTGACAGATCACCATATAAATTTTAGAAGTGAACAACAAAATATTTTAAAAGTTAAGGCACCAAAGTACATTTTTCAGATCATTAATTTTTTCTATATATTTTTAGTTGTCTGGCTAATTTCTTTCTATTTTTAGTAGAGACGGGGTCTTGCTCTTGCTCAGGCTGGTCTCGAACTCCTGACCTGAGCGTTCCACCCACCTCGGCCTCCCAGAGTGCTAGGATTACAGGCGTGAACCACCACGCCCAGCCTAGGTTCATCAATTTTAACACACCTATCACTCTGGTGTGGGATGTTGATAGCAAGGAAGGCTGTATGTGTTGGAAAGAATGAAACAGTGAATATGTAATATCTCTCTAAAATAAAATCTATAGAAACATTTGAAGTGTACATATATGTATATTACACACACACACAATCAATTTTTCCAGAGAAAAGGCTGAATTATCTTTTCAATACCCAGTAGAGAATATCACAAGATTATTATCCAAAAAAGGCATGACCAAAGTATATATAGTCAAAAATATAGATTGGAAAGTATAAGAGAAGTGTATCCAGCACTTAACTATTTAAAATAATTAGTCTATTTTTTTGGATTTTATAATATTTGTGGCATTTGACATCTTTTGAAAATGTATACTTTGATATTTTCTCATTCTAACTATATATCTACTTTGTGTCTATTTTTATACTCTAGTTATATATTTTTGTTTGCTTTCTAAAGAGGGCCTCCTAATTGCAAAAGCTT
>NW_012149063.1:488430-490943 GCF_000956105.1 Propithecus coquereli
ATCTGTGTGTGGAGAGAGGTGGGGAGTTGTATTTCAGACACCAAAAGCAAAGTGAAAATTTATGAAAGGATGAAGAAGTAGGAACGATTTAGGCAATAGGATTTAATTCAGTATGGTTAGGGTATCAATTATGAATGAAGGTATTTTAGAGTAATTAGAGAGTTTTCTCCTAAAAAATATGGCACAAAATGACATTAGGAAGAGTACTTCAAAAGAGTTTCTAAATGTTAAACTTTATCTTCTAGGCAACAGAGAAACTGTTGAAAGTTGTAGGTGGTAAATGACAGAATGAAGTTTGAATTCATACCAACAACTCCAGTTGATGCTACAATTAAAAGTGAAAAGTACAAGAACACATTTAAGAATATATTTTGGCCTGTCTTAATAAATTGTGTTTCTGATAATACCTTCATCCACAATAGAAACTGAAATCAAATAAATTGTAAAATAATTGTGAAGCATTTGATTAGTAGGATAACAAAGCCTAAATTGTTAGAAGATTTTCAATTATAACGTTAAAAGATTCCTAGTTAAGGACAGAAAATAATCTCTATGTTCTTTCATTTTAATAAAGGTGTTAAATCTCTCCATTTCAAAGGTTGTATAATAAAGAGAAAAAAGTCCATGGGATGTTTTTGTTCGTAGAACATTATAAGGAAAACCAGAACCTCTTTTTATCTCTGAGGATATTATCAACAATATAAGAAGGCAGATGTCATCATCATTATGTGTCAATCATATATTTTTAAGTGCATCTATGCACATGATTCCATTCATTGTTGTTTAACCCTGGGAGATATATAGATGTGGAATCTGAGGACAAAACGAATTTCATACCTTCCCCAAGTTTATTGTAATATTAAGTGGCCGAGCCATTTGACTTAAAAACAAATCAATAAATAAGTTTTAAATAAGAACTATTTTAAGACATTCTATTAATGAATCTGATGTGTAAATGCAGCTAAAAAATTTAATGCCACTAAAATGCAACTAAAAAGTTTAGAATTGCAAAATATTAGACAACAAACTGAATAGGAACACATTACAATTCATAAAAGAAAGATGTCCTGTCTCAGCTGTAGAGCAGGGTAAGGCCTCTGAACTGTGCAAGTAAAATAAGGAGTACAAGAGAAGGGAGCATGGGAGGGCCAGAAGCTATTTCAAATACATATCTATAGCATAAACAGTGTTTAAGTCAAGAGCAAGCTAAGTTTGTGGGTTAGCAGAATCTAGGGCACCAAACTGAAATCCAGATAGTGCATGATTGAATGTCCACAGTGCAAACAGATGAGCAGGAAAAGATGATAAAGTACAGAAACTAAGGTCGGTTGACTAACCATCTAAAATAAAATGTGTAGATAGATTCTCATAGATATTAGACCTCTACTGAAGGTCCTGACACTAGGTCTCCGTGTATAATCTCCATTTATTACTAACATGCTGCAATGTTCCAATATGTTTCCCCAATGAACTGAAGTGACCCTTGTTACTACCTGGCATTGATGGGATTCCTATACAGCAGAAAGATCATAATTCTTTGGTACTATGCACTTGCAAATAACAAGTTAGAACAAATTTTAGAGATCTTCGGGGTTTCCTGAGAGACCCACTAAATATAATATGATAAGAAAGTGGATCACTTTCCATCCTAAGTGCACATACTCTTCCATATCTTTTAACTATTTTGTTTGCCAGAGCAGTCACTATAGGTAGTGGAATCATGGGATGTTCCAAATGGAGGGAACCATCCAGATTGTACTGCAGTTAAAGCCCATTACGTATAGACAAAGGAACTGAGACGAAAAGAGATTAAAGTCACTTCGCGAGTCAGTGGGTGATGGAAACATTGAGAATTATTTAAAACAACTGAGAGCTATTTAGAATAAATGAAAAACTTTAAAACAATTGTAAATATTTGGGGATTATTCAAAGTACAATGGAGAAGGCTTTAGAATGAATGGTCCTGTAAGTAACTTCTAGTTATAGGGATTTATGTATTAGAAGTTATGTAACTGTTCTCAATTTACCCAGAGGTTAGCATAGAGCAGAATGAACTTAAATTATTTGAAATAAAAGACAAAGAATGAGCATCTGGAAAGTACTGGCCAAGTTTTTTGCATGCCATGAAGAATCTCTATTGATAGAACTGACCATTTACACAACAGGCTATTTCCAGAGCCAAGACTAAAATTGGCTTAAAAATTGTCATCCTCTGAATGGGAGTCAGTGTGTGTATGCGGGTGGCAGCGCTGTTCCAAATCTATTTGGTCTAGTGCATCTCCACATCAGAATCATAACTCTTGTCACAATCACAACTTTATGCGATGTTATTTAACGTCTGTCTTCCCTTTAGAATGCAGAATTCATGAGGCTAGGTACTGTGTTATTTTATACATTACTGTATTCTAGAATCTACCATTGTGCCTGGCATGTTTGAGATTTTCAATGTTATTTTTGAGAATGAATGGAGGTGATGCTGAAACAGAAATCACAAAAATACATATTGAGGAGCT
>NW_012149063.1:501893-508136 GCF_000956105.1 Propithecus coquereli
TAATATACAAGTTAAGGTTTACCATATGTTTAACTTTACCAACTCCCTCTATCCTGACTTTCAACCCTTAGATCCAACTGTCTCTCACATAACTACTTGCGTTTTCCCCATGTCCCCAAACTCAGAGCTGGTGTCCTTTATCTCCCATTCCAAGCCTCCAAATTCACTGTCTACATATAAAGCACTATCATATGTTCAAATAAACTCAGGACTTATTCTTGTCAATCTCCTTCTCTTCCTCCTCCTCCTGTTCTTCCTCCTCCTCCTTTTCCTCCTTTTCCTCCTCCCTCCTCATATTTTGAATCAACCAAATAACAATCTTTATTGACTATTGCATATCTCTTTAGTTGTCCATTCCTCTTCATCCTAATAGTTAGTTTCATTATACGTACACTATTCTCTTTCCTAAAGCTAATTCATCTAATATTCCATTCTTGATGAAGCTGAAAGAATGGTCCTTCTAAAATACAAATCGTACACAGAAGTCCCTTGAACAAAGACAAAACTCTTCAGAGGGCCAGACAAACCAAAACAAAACTTCATAACTCATCCACATCCCACCCATTTTGCTATATCTCTTTCTAATTCACGCCTTCCTGCGAACACACTTGTACTCAATGTAATAGGAAAGATTGACATATTCACACAGGCTGTGCTTTTACTTCTTTGGTCCCTGTGTTAGTTTGGGTCCTCTGAGAAGCAGCTAAGGTAGAAGTAGATGAAAAGATATTTATTGGAGGAAATTCCTGCGGACAATAAAGGGTAAGGAGCAGGAGTAGGAGGTAGGGAAGGCACTCAGGTGTGAATCCTGAGGAAGAAAAAAAGAAAGGAAGGAGAATTGAGCATGAAGATTCTCAGCCAGCCATACAGTTCAAGCAAATTTTAACCAAACTAATGGGGAGTCCTTGAGCCAAAATCCGCTGTTGAAGGAGCCCAGTGCCTTTCAGGAATGAAAATGCATTAGTCCTTCTATCATGCTTATTCATTGGCTAGGAGTAAGACAGGCAAGATGTGGCCTTGGCATGAACATGGCGGTGAGTACAGCAGGTGGTAGCTCAGTCTGGACTTTTGGTCAACTATAGTCTTTACGGCGAGCAATCTGAGCAATGCATTCTCATGGCTGGTGCAGTCCCTGCCTTATACCACACAGGTCTCCTTCACCAAGTATTAATAGTTCAGGGGTTAGCTCCTCCAGTGCTGTCATGAACCTTCGTGAGGAGAACCTTGAAGTGGAAGGTGAGTAGGACAAACTGCAGCCCCCATTTCTGAAGTTGAAATAAAGCCTACAACAGGTACTAATCTTCTCCTGCTGTTACAATATATTCTAAACTCCCCTAACCTTCAATTACTACCACCCGAGCAAGTCTTAGTGGTCTACTTGGTTGCGTGATCCAAATTTTTATTCCTAAGGGTCTGAACCAAGAGGGTCCAAGTGGAGCATATGGATTCCCCATAAATTTCTCCCTTTCCACATTGTGTACAAAAGGCCTACCACCTCCTAGTCAGCAGTCTATTACCCCTGGCAAGACAGTTATTCTTTTCACTGCCTAGTCTCCAGACCCAAGTCATCCCATGTGCCCTGGTAGCATCCATATTTTGTAGTTCTAGGGGAAATTGACTGGAAACCAAGTTTTACAACCCTTTGTCATTGGCAGTGATGTTAAGTGAGGTCATTCCAGCTTTTGCCTCTTGGTTCCTAGACCCATGTACAAGTCTCGTTGGGGATAAAAGGCACATAGAGGCCTCTGATCAAATTCATGTGCCATAAACAATGGTATATCATCTTTTCAGATTACCTCCAAGCTGTCACTTTACCTGCTTCTTTAGAAGGTCATTCTGGTGCTCTATGAAGCCCACTGATCCTGGATAAAAGACTATGTAATACATACAACATGTGCAATCATTACTGCCCTATCTCCTTTGCTGTGAAATGTGTCTCCTGATCAGATGTGTTTTTATGTGGATTCCATACCAATGAGTCAAGTATTCTGGAAATCCCCAGATACTTGACAAGGCCGAGAAATTACTGTGGGGTGACTCGAGGTGGACATTATTTAAATCCAAATTATACATTGGGACCCTGGGAAAATAACACGTGGTAGGTTCACAGGACCCTGGGAAAATAACACTTCCATGGGTAGTTCATGGGTACAGTGGATTTATAATACTTTAGCCAGGACTGTAGTTATTATCTAGCCCCTATAATGACACACTCCAACAGGGGAGCCATTGTCACACTCTGACTCTCCAGGTCAATGCAAACCCAGACCCTATATCCAGGGTCCTTGAAATGCTGGATATTGCCCTGTCGGTAGCACAAAGCCACCCAACTAAATGGCCGCAGGTCCCTTTGGAGGAAGGACTGGAAGAATCAAGTATATATTTGCCACAGTATAGCAGATATTTCCTCTTGTAGACACAACCTCTTCTTTAGGCAATAAATTCCAGACCCAAAAGTTCCATTTGGTTGGGAATTGAGCAACATACAAATATATTTTCTTGGAATATATTCACCCTCACCCTTTCACCCTCAACCTATGTTCTCTCATTCTTGCCTCTTTCTTGTTGTAGGTACTCAGCATCATCCTTTTTAGCTGCCTGCCTTGTTTGTCCCCAAAGTGCCTTGCTCCATTGAACATCTCCACTACTCCCTTTGGGTAAAGTCTCCCTGGATGCCCCTTTGACCTTGTAAGTCATTATAGCAATTGCAGTCTTCTGAAGTCTGCCAGTTAAGTACTGTCACCTTGTCTCTATTACTGGAAAGAAGAGGTTATCCCCACGGATTTTAATGATTCCAGGTCTGTGACTACATCTCCTAGCATCAGCCCTGGCCCGTATTAAACTGCTTGGTGATGTTGGCGACTCTGTCCCCAGGGTATTCCCGATGGCCTTGATGAATGCTGTGCCTCCCAGGCCTTCCTGTGGAATACAAGAGAAGCAGATCCTGTGGGATCTTCTGGTCCACATAATATAGCTAACCCAGCATACTCAATTCCCTCTGCCTTTCTACTCACTCCACTACCATCTGCCAGTGAAACTTAGACATTTCTACTTTGCTCAGCATGAAGCATAGCTCGTTTAGGCCTATAAGAGCCACCTAAGCAGTGAATTTGCCTTATCCCCTGGGATAATGCCAGGGTGTTAAACCCTGTGCCTCAAGAAAATGCCTCCGTGTGAATGAGTTATTGATTACCTAACCTTACATTCTCACAATTGATTGAAAACATTCAAAATTCAGTCCTAGATTTACCACCCTTGCTCCTTTCAGTGCCTGATTACTAATGCTCACATCTCCTTCAGTGTATAATGTGTTTCCTCCCTGACTCATATCTTCTGGATGATGTTGGGATTTATCTCTAGTTGTCAGCCTGGCAGCCAAGGATGAGATGGGCACAGCTCCTGCAGTATGTATCTCTTATCTATTGCCGTATGGGGAGAAGCCCCTGCAGCAGTGGTCCCCAAATTGGTTTCATGGAAGACAATTTTTCCACAGTCCCTGGGGGTTGGGGGAAAAGAGGGATGGCAAGCAATGGGGAGTGGCTGTAAATATAGATGAAGCTTAGCTCACTCACCGGCCGCTCACCTCCTGCTGGGCAGCCCAGTTCCTAACATCACAGACTGGTGCCCATCCGCTGCTGGGGGGTTGAGGATTGCAGCCCTACAGCATCTTATAGCACAACAGATGTCCTACCTTTTGCTAGGAAGAGGAGAACCATCTTTGCAAGCTCTGACAGTTCAGGAGGTTCCCGAGCACCAACATCTTCAGGGACATCAATCCAGATGTCCCCATCCCATATTTTAGAATCCCAGGTTTTCCCAACCGAGCTTTGACCTTAACATAAAGGACCTGCTTTTTCTGAGCATTTGGACTTCTCTAGAGTTCCGTGAATCTCAATATCAAGTCAAGAATTATTGCCTCAGCTGGGTCCACTCTTCCACTGCAGGAGACAAAAACCTCTTTGTGCCAAGAGAACCTCTGGCTCTCATATTTAGCCTTTTACTTTTTGATAACATCACTCAATTTCTCATCATCTCTCTGCAAGATATCAATTCAACATAGCAATAACCAGCCAAGTCTGCAGGCTTATAGGCATTTTTGCCATTGTGTTTTTAAAATTCCTGAACCTTCATACTTGCATGAGAGCTCCCCTATGGCATGACATTTTCCCAGGTCACCTCCACAGTGAAATCTTCAGCAATTGGGCCACTACTTTTGTCAGGGACTATCCATACCCAGTATCACCCAGGATGTCATTCTCTTTGCCTGCTGGACAAGCGAGCCAGTCCTCGATTCCTGTCTTCCTTGCACCCCCGCCATGGTACCACCTGTGTTAGTTCATGTTCTCAGGAAACAGACCCAAACAGGATTCGTCATGAAAAAGGTACTGTGGGGAAAACAAATATGAAGGATAAAGGGCGGGGGCGAGAAATAGAGAGAGACAATATTTGGGCCACGATAATAAGTCTGACATCTGAGAAAAGAAAGGGGAAAAGAAGGAGAACTTGGAAGGAAGATTCTTAGAGAGCAGCAAAATTCTAAGAATGTTTCAGCTAGGCCAAGGAGGAGTCAAGCCTAAGTTGCACATTAGAAGAGTCTCACATCCCACAAGAATGGGCCGAAATAAGTAACTCCATGGTGTTCAGGTTGGGGCATGGAGCAGACTGAGAAGCATAGCCTTCATGTGAATGCAGAGGTGGGCCCCTGGGGGTGCTTGCTGGGGCTGTGAGTCAACTCTGTTCCTTGCAGCAGAAGATCTGAGTGCTGTCTTTTTTTTTTTTTTTTTAGCCAGCAGAGAACTGAAGCAACATTCCCCACCACTGTTGACATTTACTGATAATTTAAAATTTTGCTCAATGTTTATTTTCACTTGGAAAACATCCATTCCCACGTCCCTTGCCTTTCTCTGTATCCTTACAACATGTAAAACTTTAATCTATTCCTCAGGATCACAGCATACACCCAATTTCTGCTTGCTTTGATCTTTGATGTAAGCACCTGGAAGGCAGGGATTCTTTTTTTTCTTTTTTAATCTTTGATTTCTTAGTGCCCACTACACTTCTAAAGATGTAGTATGTGCTGAACAAGTGTTTCCTGAATGAATAAATGCATCTACTTAGGTTAGATGTTGAAAAACTATATACTACAGAGATGGAAACAAAGTGCCAAGAAAACTCTAAAATCTCTCTGGGAATATATTTTCAATTTCCTGGGATCGTTTGGAGATTTAAGACTTTGAAGTGATTTAAGAGGTAGATGACTTCTCAAGGTGCCATTCAGTCCCTGCTGTTATGAAAACCTACAAGTAAATGTATTAAAAATAAAAAAGAGTTGAACTTTAGACTAATAACAAGATTACACTCTAATTACAAGGAATAGTGACCCCAATAATAATGTCATGAATAAGAAAGGTTAGAAGGTGAAATAAGTTACCATAGAGAGGATAAGGAATGGATAATATTATTTAAAAGGATGAAAGTTTGGGAAAAATATAAATATAGAGGAACTTGACCTCCTTGCTACATATCTAGTCTCTGAAGCAGCGTGGTTGTCAAGAATTTTGACTTCATTAAAAAAGAAAATCAAAGTGAAAAAGAATAAGCTAATAAAGTAAATGTCAAACACAGTCAATTAGTTAGCTAGGGTTAAGACCTTCAGTCTTGAATTTGAACTCAGATTTGCAGTGTTTGTATTCATTGCTTTGCTGAGAAGTGGCAGTGTACTCAAAAGACTTTCCCATTGATTAAAGCAAGTTTAATTTTAAAAATATTTCCATAACCATGCATTTTTATAAATAAGACATTTGGCAAAAATATTAGTAAATGAGATATACACTTCAGGGGCTGTGAATTCCCAAAGTTATTACATTTTCCCCATCTGAAAAAATATCACATTTTTATGACTGCATTAAAACTTAGACACATTTTATAGCAGTAATTCGTATTGCCGGTCTAAGTGCTTCTAATTATAGCAAGATGACTCTTTAAAAGTTTATGTTTTTATTTTCTAGTTTTCAATAAGCTCATGGTATGACTCACAAATGCACTATTAGATTTTAGGAGATGGATGTTAAGATCACTCATTCTTTCAGGCATAATCAAGACCATAATCAAAAATTGTACACTGATCAACTTGTTGGAGTCTAAGTTAGGCCATCTATTTCAATCCAAAGTTTTTCATGCAGGTTGTATATAGCCAAAATTGAAAACGAAAAGAGAAACTAGGATAAAGGACATGTATGTGAT
>NW_012149063.1:509929-511119 GCF_000956105.1 Propithecus coquereli
ACATAGTAGTTCATTAAATGTGGCTGGTATTATTCTAACTATTAATACTTTTAGTTTTCCTGTGACCTATCGTTCACATAGTATTATGTATCCATTCTTATAGATAAGAAAACTGAGGCTTGGAAATGTTAAAAAAAATAATAATAATAACGTGTTGGTCTCAGTTGCTAGTTTCTTAATCACAATGCAATCTCACCACTCAGGGATCATGGTTCATCCTCCAAAGAAACATGTATAAAAAACTATAAACAGGTAAATCTTAGAGAAGAAATAATGGCTATTAAATTGGGAAAAAATCAAATTTCACTAGTCGTCAAATGATTGCAAGTTAAAACTTCAAGATCTCTTTCTTAAATAACAAAGTTGTCTCACAAATATTTAAAAGTGATAAAATCAAAATGCTGGTAAGTGTACAGTGAAATGAGATCTCACACACTACTGGGAAAGGAATAAATGGGTCCAACTTTTCTGGAAAGTCATTTGATACTTGAATAATATCTTATTCTTCTTTACATCAACTCTACTTCTATAAGCATATTTAACATTATAATAAAAACTATTCGATGGAGTTTTATTTAAAATATTGGACTTTATTAAAAATCACAAATACTCAGCAATAAGGGAATATTTACTCTATTCCAGGCATTATATTAAATGTTTTATTTGCAATATCTAATTTATTTCTCAGAACAAACATATGACTATTAACCACAATTGTAGATATGAAACTTTAAACCTCAAGATAGGATGTATTGTTTTAACCACTAAAATATTAGTGACACAAGAAAACATAATGAACATTATTAATCAGGATACAAGATTGTTTATAAAGAATTATCTTAACTCTATGACTATACAAGAAAATTCATAATAACTGTAGTATGCCAAACTTGCAATTATACCAAAATGTTTGGTATCATTATTTCTAAATGTTGAGATTATTCATGCTTTTTCTTTTTTCCTGATATTCTTCTATATTTTAGAATTTCCTTCAGAGAGCTTATTGGTTTTATGGCAGAAAAATAGCAAAGTAAATTAAATTAAAATAGTAATGAATGAAAAGCTAAAAGTTGGGCAACATGTAAGAAAAAATGGTTTGCTAAATTATTTCAATTTTTGCATAGAAGTATTTTCAATAAAGATGTTTTTCCTTTATTTACCAAATATCAACTAATTGATAAATCAGCTAT
>NW_012149063.1:511780-514952 GCF_000956105.1 Propithecus coquereli
GATCCTCATGAGTCTGTCTTTACTTTGACTATTCTGGATTTGAAATCCAGAAGATGAAAGCAGGAAGATGAGTTTGAGAGTTGTATGTGCAGTTGTGTATAGACACAGAATAAATCCATGTAGGGCCACTTAATAAGCCATTTTAGTCAAATCACTAAAAAATAAAACAAAGCATACTAACACGCATGATCAAATTTCTATTCCTAACTTAAGATCAAAACAGCTGAACACATCGAATTATTTTTCCAACAAAATTTATTTTCAGCATAAAAATGTTAATTCTTTGAACCACTCCTATTTAATACTTTTCTAAGAACCATTCGGTGTATTATTTGTTTTGATCTTGACAACAATGCAATTTAGAAGATATATACACACACATAAGCACCTACACTCTATAGAAGAGGGGCTTGTCAAAAAATAAGGACAACTCTAGAAAGCCACAATAAATTTAACTTTATTTAACAAGGCACACCCTGACTGTTGGATTGTGAGAAAAATACATTTTTATCAGCAATTCTATTTTTCCTCTTTATAAAGCCCTCAATTATCCTTTATTCAATTATTCATTTATTCAGTAATTCACTCATTTATTCAACAGCATTTGTTACATGGCAGACGTTATGCTAGACATTGCTATGAACGCACACTTTAAAAAGATGTAGACTGGACATGGGGGCTCACACCCCTAGTCACAGTGACTCAGGAGGCTGAGATGGGAGAATTGCTAGGAGTTCAAGATCAACCTGAGCAACATAGTAAGACCCCAACTATTAAAAAAAGAAGAAGAAGAAGAAGAAAAAGTTAGCCCAGCTTGGTGGCACATGCCTGTAGTCCCAGCTACTCAAGAGGCTGAGCCCAGGAGTTCCAGGCTACAATGAGCTATAATCATGCCCAAAATGTAGAATTAAGAGGAAAGAAGACCAAAGAAACAAATAATTATGAGGCTGGTCAAGAGTAAATTACACAAAAAAGAACAATCAAGTCTAATATAGAGAGAGTTAAGGATGTCTTGTCATTCCTATAGCTAAATGATTGAAAAAGGATTCCAAGCAAATAGAGCAATATGAAATACACACACACACACATACAAGATATGGTATGGAGAGAATGTAGGGAAGGGGAAGAGTAGAATTGGTGAAAGTCAAAGCTGATAGACTAGGGCAGACTCTGATGGGCCTTGTATAGGTTAATAAGTATGAAATATCCAATTTCCTTAAGTATGTTTCAGAGTTGATATATCCGACATTTCACTTTGACATTTCTTGTTTTATTTTTATTGTGAAGGTACATCCTAATTCTTTCAAACGCACAGTTTGGCTTGTGATTAACGTTCAAACTTTTTTTTAGAGCAATTTTTGTGAAACCATGGATAATCAAAAATTCGTGTCATTGTCAAATATGAGTTCCGTCATGGAACCAATGCTGCACAGACAGCTTGAAATATCAAAGAAGTGTTTAGGAAGGATGTGGCTAATGAATGCACAGTATGTCGATGGTCTGAGAAATTCAATTCCAGTGATTTTAATCTTGAAAATGAGCCCTGTGGGTGACCCGAGACCAAGGTGGATAATGATGAGCTAAAAGCTGTAGTGGAAGTGAATCCATCTCCACCTACACGTGAATTAGCAGCAAGGTTTGATGTTACTATTCCAACAACATTGGACCATTTGAAACAAATCAGCCAAGTGAAGAAGCTGGATAGATGGGTACCACATGAATTAAACAAGCATCACAAGAGAAATCATCTTGAAGCTTGCCTTTCTTTGCTGTAACGGCATAAAGGTGAACCATTTGTACACCATATTGTTACACGTGATGAAAAATGGATTCTTTTTGACAATCACAAGTGTTTGGCACAATGGTTGGATAAAGATGAAGTGCCGAAACACAGTCCAAAACCGAATATTCATCAAAAAAAAAAAAAAAGCTAGTGGTGTGTTTGGTGATCCAGCACTGGTATTATCCACCACGGCTTCATGAAACCTGGTCAATCTATTATAGCGTATGTCTACTGCAACCAAGTGGACGAAATGATGAGGATGCTTGCAAGTAAGCAACAGAGATTGATCAATAGAGACAGGCCAAAGCCCTTGCAAAACAATGCCCGACCACATGCTGCACCAACAATGCTGCTCAAACTACAGAAGCTGGTCTTGGAAACTCTGTGTCATCCACTGTATTCACCACACCTTGCACCAACTGACTACCACTTCTTCCAGCCTTTGGACCACTTCTTGCAAGAAAAAATATTCAGTTCTCAACAAGCTGTGGAAAAAGCCTTTCGCAATTTCATTGTCACTCATTCTCCAGGCTTCTTTGCTGCTGGCATAAACAGGCTACCGTTAAGATGGCAAAACTGTGTTGATAGTTGAGGTGTCTACTTTGATAACTTGTACTGCTTTTTGTTTGAGATATAATAAACTACACTTTTGATTCGAAATAGGACATTTCATATTTAATGATTCAAATAGCTGTAGGACTACAATGTCACACTATTTATGCTTTTCTCTCTGTAGGTGATTAAGCTCCAAAAAAGTAAAAATATTTACCTTATGTTGGAATTTATAAACTTGCCTATCTGCTAATTTTTAATCATAACAAATATATTGAAGGGCAATTTGGTGATATATATACAAATTGAAGAAGTTTATAACTTGTAACCAAATGATTTCACATATACGTAAATATGCACTAGACACTAATGAGTCAAAAAAGCAATATACATACATGCTAACTGCAGCATCTTTTGTAACAATAACATTGGAAACAATCTAAATATTTATTGGGGAATGATAAATCCAAAATGTGGTACATTCCATAAAATGGATTGCTATATAGAGAAACAAAATAGACTGAAAGGAGATTATCATGATGATTTTAATAACTTTTCAATAGCATTTTGTGATGTTCAACAGCCATTTAATAATTCAAAAATTTAGCGAACTCTGAATAGATAGGAATTTGTAAAATGTTTAACATTATATACCAAACATTAAGGCAGATGTTTCACTTAATGATGACTATTCAATGAAATATCTATAAGATTGGGAATAAAATAAGGACAAGCACTGCCTCAGTTACTGTTTAACACAGTGTTAGAGATTTAGGTCAATGCTCTTGTAGGGAAAGAAAAGTAAATCAGAAGTGTAAGAATTATAAAGGAAATGAA
>NW_012149063.1:516044-518832 GCF_000956105.1 Propithecus coquereli
CTAGAACCTCTAGTACAAGATTGTGTAGAAATAGTAATAACCAGAATTCTTGTCTCATTCCTGATTTCAGGAGAAAGATTTCAATAGTTTCCCATTAAGTGTGTTGTTCTCTATAGGTGTTTTGTAAATACTCTTGGTTAGATTATTTTTATTTATCATTTAATCTTGTTTGAGTTTTTTTAATCATAGAACTTTACCTATTATCTTATTAATTTCATCAACTACATTGATTAATCTTTGAATGTTGAATCACCATTTAATTCCTGTAAGTTTCATATAGAAAATATTTATTATTTTGACATATATTTTAGTGTACACATACGTTTACCCCATGAGTCACTATTTGTGTTGATTGATTAAACACTTGATACTTTTCTTGTTTCCTCCAGTGACGCTTTGCTTTGCTCTTCATACCTTCTTGAATTCCCATGTTTCTGTCGGCAATCATTTTCTTTTCAGCTTAAAAACTACTCTTAGTATTGCTTTGGGCTTGACTGATAACGAAAAATTCTGAGTGTTTTTTTGGGGGGATGGGGAAGAAATTTGTATTTGGAGATATTTTCCATTTGCCTTCATTATTGAACAATATTCTCCCTTTACACTGAATTTTAGGGTGGCGATTATGTT
This sequence comes from Propithecus coquereli, assembly GCF_000956105.1. Lineage (NCBI taxonomy): Eukaryota > Metazoa > Chordata > Mammalia > Primates > Indriidae > Propithecus > Propithecus coquereli. Next base: position 516,672 of record NW_012149063.1, read on the forward strand.
CTTTCAGCACTTTAAAGACATTATTCCATTGTCTTATGGTTTTCATCGTGCATGTCTCGCTCTGACCCGAGGGGGGACCGAGGCCCCAGCCACGGAGGGCATCGCCCCCTGCAGGGGTGAGCCCCTAAGCATGTGGCCCCTGGGCGTGGCTGGCCCCACCTTCCTCTTGGCTCACCCCGGGCTGGAGTGGCCGAGGGGGGAGAGCGGGGCCAATCCTGCACAGCCTGGGGCCCCGGACAAAAATCACGTAAAAAAATAAACTCTTCGTTCCGCAGCCCCACCCGCCCCCACCGCTGAGCACCCGGTGCAGGGACGGGAGGGCGGCTCCCCTGGCCGCCACCTGCTCCAGCCAGCGCTGCGACTGCCACGACTGCCATCGGGTGGCTCCCCGTCGAGCCCCCAGGCATGCGGACGGGAGGCTGGGGCTGGGGGCGGCGCCCAGTGAAGCAGAGGCCGAGTCCACGGGGGGCGGGGCCGCACGCTCGTGTAGAGGGCCTGCGGCACCCTCAGAACCCCACGGTACTCGCGACTGTTCTCGGCTCGTCGAAGGTGGCTATGAGGATCTGCTGAGGGGCGGGGACGGTGATGAGGTCGCCCACGTCCTGGGGCACCCGGGGACCCCCTTCCTCCTCCTCCAGGGCCTCGTACAGCGTGTTGAAGTGCAGCAGAGGGTGAGTGGCGTTTCGGCTCAGGATGGTGAGGGGTTCGGCCCTGCCCAGGCTGGCTGGTGACAGAGGGGCTGCCATGCGGGCCACGGGGCTGAGCAGACGTGGAACGGCCCCCCAGAGGGAAGCCCTGCCCGTGCCCGCTCTGCGGGGTACGGGATTTCCGTCTCAGGTAGCGGAGCCTCTTTGGGGGGTGCTGTGACCAGGCCCAGCCCACACTCCTCTGCCTGGGACAGGAAGCCCCTTCCTGGCTCCGCGAGGTGGGCAGGGCAGTGGGCACTGCCTCGGGCTTGGCCTTCTTGGTGACCAGGATGTAGGGGTGCATGTCCAGGGAGAAGTGGCAGGCGTGCTTCTTGTCGGGGGGCCGGGGTTGGTGCGGGGCCTGCGTCCCCCAGCCCCTCTTGTAGTGGTGGGCCGCGCGCACCGGCGTCCAGCAGCGGGAGGATCAGCGTGTCCGTAGCCGTCTTCCTGCGCGCGGGCTTGGGCTTCTCGGCCTTGCTGTTCTCCGCGTGCATGATGGTGAGCTGCTCCTTGAAGGGCTGGGGCAGCGGGTTGCTGTTTAGAGGTCAGCTTCAAACTTATTGATGATCTTTTCCAAGTAAATTTTCATTTGATTCCTGGATATAGATCTTAGTTCTCATTTGAATTTTGAATTAACATAGTTATTCAAATAGTTATTTTAAATTTCAATCTGATGATTATAATACTCCAGTATCACTTTTATGTCTATTTCTTTGTTTTATTTCCTCTCTTGGTCCTTTTCTTGGTCTATTTCTATTGTCCGTTTTATTTCTTCCTTTGGTCTATTTCTATTGTATGTTTTATTTCTTCTCTTGGTCCTTTTATTTCTTTTCTTGGTATGCCTTCCATATTTTACAGAATTTTGGACATTCTATTAGAAAAATCATAGAGTTTCTGGATAATACTATCTTAATACAGACAAGATTCACCCTACCTATCTTTTAGCAGACAGCAGATGACAGTAGATAACCTCAATCAGGTCACTGAATAAGCCGTCTTGAGTGGGATATGTCATGCATAGGAATAAGGTGTCATGACAGCTTCTCCTTCTTAGTGAGTCCCGAAATCTAATTACTATCTCCTCAGAACTGTAAGACTTCAACAAAATCTATTTTCCTCTTTCTTACTTTCTGCTTGTCCTCTTAGATTTTTTTTTTTTTTTTGGCAAAATTTTGAGGAAAAAAATTCATTAATGCAAAAACTGAAAGAGTGTTAGTCTCACTTCTGTTTACCTTCTTTTTTTCCCCATGATCTTGGCTAGAAATTCTGGCTGTTTCCATGCCTCTAAATTCCATTTCTTTCCTCCCCACCATTGTGAGACTGCTGTAAGTCCTACCAGTCTTTCAGCCTTTTAACGGTTCCTTTGGTCCAGCATCTCGGCTTTTTTGTCCCAACCTGTGAGTAGGCAAATGCCTATAAGAGGAAAGTTTTGAGTTCACCTCAATGAATTTTCTCTCTCTTTTTCTTTTTTTTTT
>NW_012149063.1:518899-519450 GCF_000956105.1 Propithecus coquereli
ACTATCAACCTACAAAAATTAGTAACATTTCTTTTCACTAGCTGTAAACAATAATAAAATATGTAATAAAAAGATTCACAATATAAAAAGAAATCTATAAAATATCTAGTAATTAACTTCTTTGAGATTATATTTCATAAGACTTCTGTGGGAAAAACTTTAAAATTCTAATAAAGGATGAAAAGGTGATCTGAACAAATGGAGAGATATGCTCAGGTCTCGAATGGCACGAATGTCAATTCTTTACCAATTAATTTATGAATTCAATGCAATCTAAATAAACATTTCAGATATAATTTTGAGAGCCAATAAAATTATTCAGAAATATGGAGGATTAAAAGTTCATGCATATCTAAATTTTCTTTTAAAAAGATGAAGTCTGTCCCATTAGACATTAATATTTAGTGCAAAACAGGGCTGACTATAGCAACCAGCAGTATAGCTGTACTAATTATTTAGGTCTGATGTCAGTTCTTATTTGCCAGGTATTTATTTTGGTTGGTTTGTGGCTATACTAAGACAACCTTGAACTATTGTGAGTAAAATTGCTC
>NW_012149063.1:530010-531963 GCF_000956105.1 Propithecus coquereli
CTTGGTGGTACTTTTTTATGTTTCGGACATTTTAAAAATAATGGAGACTTTATTCAGAAAAATGCACATAATTAAGAAATGCATAATTTAACTTACTCTCCCCTCAGTTCACAATCTATTGAAATCCTTTCATAGATTCTAAGTTTATAATTTCTGTGTCCATCTATTAAAAATTCTCAGCACAGGAAATACCTTTTCACATACACAGTGAAGAAAACTAGAATGTTTGAATTATTATAGCTTTTGCCTTTTTATTTGGTATTTGTACTGAAATTTTCTTTTTTTTTTTCTTTTAGAAATGCTAATTGTTTTTGAAGTACCAATTCATTTTAAAGGAAGAGAGAACTGCAATTAGAAGACAAATGAAAAATGATAGTGTGAAACAAAGTAAAAGTAGTAATGGAAACTATGTGGTAGACAGTTCCCTTCTGGGAGTCCCTGACAAACATAGTTGCCTTAGTTTTGCTTCAGCTATGGCTGCTATTTACAAGATGAAGGATTTAAGATTTCACATCCCCTCAGGCTTTGATTTGGGAAAAACTATCTCAGGAATGAGGTTTGAATGCTGGCTGAGTTTCCACACATTATGTTATATGGAACTTTTCTTCCATTTCAACACTTGAAACTTTAACAGCATCTGTCTTATCCGTGTGGAACAGTATACTATTCACTTTGAAAGCCAGTTGCCAATTTACTTGATTTTTGCTTTCTCATAGTTCTTAATGTGACTCTTGATACAGGTTTGTAACTGCCACAAACCTGGCCTGTTGTTTCAAAGAAGCAGCTACCTTTCAGCTGTTACATAGGGCTATGCATAATCCAATGATTTAGTTAGGATTTTAGCCATAATTTAATCCAAATCCACTAATGTCTCCAGACTATTTGGTTATGGTGTATTTAAATTATGGTCATATGAAATCTGTGAGCACAAGGGTTCGAATGAATACACATTTGAGGATTTTAAGTAATATAAATATAATTAGCTCTATTGCTTATCTATTTCATTATCTAAGTGAAACCACAACAATAGAGAAACCCAGAGTACAAAAAGTAGATTGTATTCCTGGGAAGTCACCACAAGTCAAAATAATTTAAGTCAAATGACATTTTGGCATAGAATTGTTACAGTGGGATAGAGAAAAGATTGGGAAGCTCAGAGAATGGAACCAAAGATAAGGATCAGGTCAAAGCAAGTTGTTAATAGAGCCAGAAGGGTTGAGCAGAGGAGGAAACAAACCAAAAAAAAAAAAAAAAAAAAGGAGGGGAGGAGAACTAACAAGAAGAAGTTGTAAGTAGAAAAGTCAAATGGGTCAGGACTGACATTATGCATATTGAGCATCTGCCAGCACATTTTTTGGTATAATTGCTCTTGCTGCCCTATTGGGCAGAGGGGAAGAGGCCCCAAACACCTCTGAAATGACTTTCTATTGCCTATCATGAGTTTAAATACTTCACCTGGAACCCAAACCTCCCCAATATATACACAAATCTTCCCCACTTACACACACACACACACACACACACACACACACACCCACACACCAAATTCTCACAATTCTCTTTCATGCACCCTATCCATGAACAAAACTGCACTGCTCTCTGCTCATGGTAAACATTGAGTGCTTACCTGTCTTGGAGCCATATTCATACCGTTCATGCTCCTTCACCTTCGTGTGTTCATGTCCTAGTCCTCCTTTAAATCCCAACCCTAATCTCACCTCTTCAACCACAATTTCATGAAGCTGTCTGTGGTGTATTCACACTAGCCAGAAACAGTCAGTCACTTCTTAGAACTTGTAAGACACTTATTAGTGTTTTCGTGTAGCTATTCTTCTTCTAAATTGCCTTACCAATGCTATTGTGTGTCATCTCTTTATCTCATGCTCTTTGATAACAGATACCATGGGTTATGCATTTTGCATTGTGCATGGTACTTATAAAAGTAATTTAAAT
>NW_012149063.1:532193-536046 GCF_000956105.1 Propithecus coquereli
ATACATGTTATTCTTATATGTGCACTTAAATGTTGATCAGCTAATACCAATCTGATGGTGAGTACATGTGGTGCTTGTTTTTCCATTCTTGGGATACCTCGCTTAGTAGAATGTGTTCCAGCATCATCAGGGAAATGCAAATGAAAATGACAATGAGATATCACCTATTTCCAGTGAGATTGGCCTTTATCAAAAAGATACATTAGGTTTTAATCATATAGATAACTATGATATAGGTCATAGTGATGATATATGTAATGATTATGATATATGTAACATGATGATTATAATAAATCATACTCTACATCTCTCCTACAACTTGCTTCTTTCACTTCACATTTTTGAAATTTACCCATTTTGAAAAGAAACCTTAAGAAAATATAGCAAAATGTTAATATCTAGATAAATCAGGGCAGTACAGGTTATGTTATATCATGATCTATATGTGTTTGTTCAAAATATTATATAATAAAATATTTAGAAAATAAACAATATTCTATTTGAGGAAAATTTGTCAAGCATCTTTGAAGAAATTTTTAGTTAAAAAATCTTCTGAATGATTAAGTTATATAGTCTTTCTCTGACCGTAAATTTGCCTTTAGAAAGCAAATAGTGACATTAAATATAAAACTGAACTTTCAAGTTAGAATATATTTTTTGAAAAGTTACTATGGCAGCTTCTTATTATAAGGGAATCTCATTGATTTGATTAATTTTTTTCCCCTTTTAAGTGTTTAAACACACACTTTGGGATTATTGTTTTATTGCTAAGAAATGAAAACTAGAATGACTGCTTTAAGCTAAGGATATAAAGTCACTTCAGTAGAAAGATAAGTAAGACAAAAACATTACCCTCAAGGATGTTACGTTCTAGTAGGGAAAAAAAAATAAATTACGGTACAATATGATATCACAGTTTATCCTCAAAACAGTGTTGGAGACTGAGTACTCTTATTCTTCTTTTATATAGGTAATAAAATTGAAATCCAAAGTGACTGTTACTGGTACTGCACAACAACATTATTTAATACTAATATTTAGAGTTTGTTTTATATTAAATTGTTACTATTATGTAGAAATTGATTGTTGGCAATTTTTTAAGTAGGAGAGAGATACTACCTAAATTCTTTCTATTCTAATAAAAATCTATTAGTTTTTGATGTTTCATTTATTTAATGTATTGCCCTTATAGCATAGTACACATGGTGGGGTGGGAAATGAAGATAGATTTTATACCTTTAACTCACTGTATTATATAAGTAGTTCATTCAACATCTGGTCCTATCTAAACATCTAAAAAGATTGACTTGAACCAGTTAATCTTTGAGATCATTTTTTATACTAAACTACCCATAATATTCTTCCAGGAATCTATATACTATTATTTTTAGCTTTTAAAATGATAATTCGTTTATTTATGGATAGCAGGGCTAGATAGAAAATTATAATTACTTGGTTCCCATACAAAGAAGGCACATACAACACTATAAAAATAAACTCTCATCAAAAGTCGTGGCTATTGACTTGCATGATTATTCTTCCATGTGTGTTTATTTGTAGAAATTTGTTGTATGTTTGATATATAACTTAATTTGTTTGACAAAATATAATTTTCACTTGTATTTCAATCCATCATTTGACATTTGGTTCTTTCCTTTTTGGAATTTAAAAAATCTAATCCTTATAAGGACAGGGTCCAATGGATTGATTTTATTACTCTCTCTATGTCATCATCTTGTATAGAGCCAACTATGACATAAATATCTAATAAAAATGGGACGATGACTTCTATGTGTCAAAACATTAATTGCAAAATTCTGTCCTTAGATATAAATCTTCCTATTGTTATATGCAATGTGGGGGGGGCAGTTTTTTACCGAAACATTTTCTTATTCCGTTATGTAGTATACTTTATACCAATTTTGACAATTTGTCATGTTGTAGTCAAAGTAATTCTGTATGATAATAGGATTATTAAACATTTAATTTGTAACTTCCTATTACTTTCCTTTGACATCTTACGTTCCTCATAGTTCTGAAAATATCAATCAGCAAAAGTGCGTTGCTCAAGACATGTTCATGATAATTAACAATTTGGGAGAATCAAAAGTTCTTGACAAGGAGTAGGCTGAGTGAGGAAAAATTAAAAATTATAACATTTTGAATAGTTCTCTAAAATCATGCTTCAGTGAAATGGTCTATATTATGGCTAAAGAATTATTTTTTTTCCTTAGAGACTTTTCTAAACATATTGGAAATATATTCATAATATTTTACACTATTAAAGTTGAGAGACTAAAATTCAATTATGTTATGACCTCTTAATATTTGATCAGTTAGCTAACACAATATTTTGCATTGACTGCCTTAAAAAATGCACTATCATATTTTAAATCACAATTTCAACTTAAAAATGTAAAATGCACAGAGAACTATTCTTACCATGCCTCTGTTTTTAACATAGTTGATTTTTCATGCCAACTACAATAGATGGTTTGAAGTTTATGATTGTCGATAATCTATTCTTTGATAGAAGGCACTTAGCATCTTTGCTTAACGATATATCAAAACAATTATTAGATAATGAAACTGACCTACTAGTGATTAACTTGTATTCTAAGGTCAAAGGGATCAGGCCAGGCTTTATTCAAATATTGATTTACTTTACCATATTTGAATTAATTTTTATTGGTAAGACAGTGCATGTGATTTTCTAAAGCCAATTAAAAATATTCTTTCTCTCTCTTTCTTTCTCTGTCTCATATTCATGTGTTCATAGAACCTCAAAGATGGTACTGATATTTGAACTTATCCTCCCCAATTAAAGGTTATTATGAACCATGTGACATTACTGAGTTTTTGTTGGATAGCAAACCACTCCAAAACTTAGTTCTTACAATAACAACTGCTTATTTAGCTCACAATTGTATGAATTAGAATTTTGACTGGAGCTAACTGTAGGCTTCCTCTGATGTCTAATCTCAGCTGCACTCACTCATGCATCTGCAGTCTTGAAAGAAAACTAGTTATGGTAGAATCAAAAAGCCATTTAACCTTCAGATAGTTGGTATTTTCATATCCTTTTTACCATACCTTAGTATTTTGTAAAAACTTTGAAAATTCCTTTCTTTCTTAACCATGCTAAGGACAACAAAGAGAAAGCTCTGTGTCCATGCTTGAATGAGAATCGTAAAAAAAAAAAAAAAGGCAGTGGGGAACAGGTGAAGGTAGAGAAATCACAATTCAGGAGCACAGAGGTGGAGTAACTCAGCCCACCTGCTTCTCTCTCCCTACTGACTATCCTTTGAGTGGTAAGACATTAAAGACTTTATGTGCCTATTTTAATGAAGGAGGCAGTTTCTTACAAGAAGGTACTTTTCATCAAGGATATTGTGTGGATCATTTCATTTAATACAAGTATAAATTACAAATTCTATGCTATAGGTAGATATGTGGGAAAATTTACATCCCATTTGCTGGAGATTATCAGATATATAAGCCGCTCTTATAAATAACTACAAAGCCCTCCTGGCTAAAATTTATGGTATATTTTCATCTCTGAATATGTGTACTTTAGCTAAGATTAAGAAACCCAGATAAATGAAAAGATTTGCAACACAAGCCTAGTGTATTAAAGAAATATATTGGGATAAGAAGGAATAACTGTAGTAAAAACAAAACCCCCCAAAAGTGGTTATTTGATAATCTAAAAATATAGCATGGTCTAAAACTAGACTGTATTCATCTTCTTTCTCTGTACTTATGTATTTTGTATGGAGAGAGCATAAAATTTTCTCTGTTACTTTGGATTATATGCTCTAGGATTCAATTCCGTATGAAATTCATTAACATA
>NW_012149063.1:536096-536555 GCF_000956105.1 Propithecus coquereli
TAAATAAAAGCAAGAACAAAGACCATATGATTCTTTCGATAGATGCAGAAAAAGCATTTGACAAAGTCCAACACACCTTTATGATAAAAACTCTCTTTTTCTTTCTCTAGCATTTTTCCTCTCCATTTCTGGCTTCTTGGAAGCTCTATGAGGTCTTGAAACAGATTTTTTTTTTTTTCAAATCAGCATTTCTTAGTTGTTCTCAAATGTCAGCTCTGGTCTGGTACAAGTTCTGCCATCATGGTGAGAAATTGAAGTAGCTTTTGATTTTTAAATTTGCTTTTACTTTTACTATATTTAGTTAGCTAGCAAATCTAAGCCAATATTATATTTAGCTGATGAAAAATATTAGATATCCTTCACTTATGTGTTATAAAAATAAAGTCTTAACAGAACAGAATGCAATAGTTTGTGTTTCTTGGTGGTACTTTTTTATGTTTCGGACATTTTAAAAATAAT
>NW_012149063.1:546373-548240 GCF_000956105.1 Propithecus coquereli
TGGTTTGTTGCCAGGCATAGACTTCCAAGTCACTGGGGGGAAAATAAAAGAAGTCATTCCTCTCATTTCCTGCTGGAAGCCTGAAGTTATAAAATCAATGTTGGAACATAAATGCAAAACTACTTTTTTTATGGATACATTTCTGCTGATTGATTTAAGTGGTTACTTGTTCATTTTGTGCATGTTATCTTTCTATATATTAAAAGTCTCTGCACATATCTCTAGTTACAGAAAGTCCTTCGTTTAAACTGATAGCTTGAAATGTGAAGTTTCCTTCTAAATAGATTAGAAATTCCCAGTTTATGCAAGCTCTCTTTTCTCTTCTTTTCTCTTTTTTCTTTTTCACTTCTCTAAGGCCTTCCACAAGAGAAATTAGGACAGACTGATTATGAGCTCAGTCTCCACTCCTCATGACTCCACTCATAATCACATGATACCCTTGTGAACTTGGACAAGGTGCTTAACATTGTTGAGCGTTAGTTTCCTCGGCTATAAAATAAGAACAATAGTGACATTACCATCACACATATTTTATTTGTTTATGTAGAATAGTAAGATAATATAGGTGTAATGAGCCATTGTTGGCTGAACGAACTGGATACATATGCTCTTAACACAGATATTAATAGCTCCTCTATAGCCTTCTTCCCTCTGCATCTGTTTTCATTCTCTTATTAGGAAAGGATCTTGAGTTGCGTAATGGGTGAGTGAGAATTGGGGATATGTTGAAAGTGCCTGGTGACAATCAAAGCTGGGTAAGCAAATGGACTGGATCATGACACCCATCAAGCTCCTTGGACCAGATTTGTGCTCCTATCACTGAATAAGGGACAAAAAAAAAAGTGATGTAATTTCTTGGAAATTTGCTTAGTCTTGGGCTCTTTAATCTTTCCATTATGTTTCCATCTGTGAACTAGCAATGATAATATTTCTATCTTAGAGAATTGCTGAGCATATTAAATGAAAACTGTATAAAAAGTAAAGTGCAGGGCCAAAGATCAATAAATTTTATTTATCATTATTATTATTATGAATATCATTATTATTATTACCAATATCAGCATCATCATCTATGAAAATCTTGGTACAAGCTGACCTGCTTCAGGACCCAGATAATAAATATGGGAAAGAATTGGGTAGGAGGCTATTTTTCCCAGCAATGTTCTGATGTTTTAAACCAAGGAGTCCCAAGCTTTGAAACCACCAGGAGGCCATATTCTCAGCAGAGACTGGCATTTTCATGAGGAAAAATCAGACTATGAGATTTCACCATGTGAATTTGTGAGCATAGACACAAATAAGTGGAACCAGGACAGAAGAGGAATAACATAGTGACTTCTAGACAATAAGTTCCTTTGGTAGGCATAGAATGCTGAGGTTTGGAGCTCTTGGGTTGCTTACATGTTTTAACATGGTGCAGCAAGCATTCAGTAAACAGTTGCTATAATTATTATCATTGGGCCTATTTTATACTTATTGCAAGGCTCAGGCAGCTGAAAAAGAAAATGGACTCCTGAAACACCTTCAGTCCTCTACAATAGCAGTTTTCTTGGCATGTCGACAGTTTATAATCACTTGGGCTTAAAATAATAATACAGTGTTGTAGTTCTGGCTGGTTAATGAAAATAGAGACAACCATAAATCCAAGGGGATTTTCTTCTTGGTCAGAAGTAAAGCAATATAAGCCAAAATGTATTAGAAATACAGGATACCTTTATCATTTTGCTCAATACTTAATATCTCAACATTTTGAATGATGTAAAAGATTTCAATAGGCAGAGAGGGTTTCATGGCCCAGAAAGAAGTGAAAACACAAGTAAACCATAGAGGAGACAAAACGAAAGAGAATTTATGGGAAATATGAGTA
>NW_012149063.1:549970-552411 GCF_000956105.1 Propithecus coquereli
AAGTTTTCTTCTAGAAGTTTTCTTCTTTTATTTCCTATTTTTATAATTCATTTCAAGATACTTTTTATATACATGGTTTGAAGTAAGCACTGAGGTTCATTCTTTTGCCTCTAAATATCCAATTGGTTCTGTATCATTTATTGGAATTCCCCAACTAATTTTCTTGGAACATTTTCAAAAATCTACTATTCATACATGTATGGGTCTCTTCCTGGAATCTATTGTTTCATTGATCTATGTTTATCTTCATGGCAATATAATACTGCTTAATTACTTAAGAGTTATAGTAATTCTTGAAATCAGATAATGTAAGTCCTTCTTTTTCAAAATTTATTTTAGTTTTTTATTTCAAAATATTAAGGGGATACAAATGTTCTTGTTACATGGATAGCTTTTACAATGCTTTGTGCCCATCACCTGAATAGTGTTCATTGTACCTGTTAGATAGGTTTTTACCCCTCCTCTCCTCCCACCTATCCCTTCTTGATTTCGAAAGATTGTTATTTCTTTCTATGCCCATGTGTGACCATCAATTAGTTCCAAATCATTAGAGAGTACATCTGGTGTTTGTTTTTTCATTCTTGAGACATTTCACTTAGGATAATGGTCTCCAATTCTATTCAAATTGCTGCAGAAGACATTAATTCATTTTTTATGACTGAGTAGTACCCCATGGTACATGTATATACCACATTTTGTTAATCCATTCATGAACTAATGGGCACTTGGGTTGATTCCACACCTTTGCAATTGTGAATTGTGCTGTAATAAACACTTGAATATAGGTGTCTTTTTGATAAAATGACTTCTTTTCCTTTGGGTGGATACCCAGTAGTGGATTGCTGGGTTGAATGGCAGGTCTACTTTTAGTTCTTTGAAGAATCTCCATACTGATTTCCACAGAGGTTGTACTAATTTGCAGTCCCACCAACAGTGTGTAAGCATTCCTTTCTCTCTGCATTCATGTCAGCATCTATCATTTATGGACCTTTTAATAACAGGGTTAAAGTGATATCTCATTGTGGTTTCAATTTCCATTTCCCTGACGATTAGTGATGTTGAGCATTTTTTCAAAATTTATTTATTCTGCTTCTTTCAATTTTTCCTTGGCTATCTGGGTTCTTCCCATTTTCATATACATTTTAGAATTAGCTTTTCAATTTCTATAGAAAACTTGAAAGGGTTTTCATGAGATTGCATTGAATTTTTAGGTCACTTTGAGAATTTACATCTAAACTGTATCGAACCTTCTGATCTACGTTAATATATCTCTGTTGAGTTCTTTCATTTATCACAGCAATATTTTGTAGTTTTTAAGCATATGTTATTGAACATATACTGTTAATATATAATTAAAAATGGAATGGTTTATTTCTATTTCCAATTGTTAATTGCAAGTATATAAAAGCACAATCGACTTTTTAATACTAATCTTGTATCTTGTGATCATACTAAACTCACAAATTAGCTCTAGTAGCTTTCTTATAGATTACTTAAAAATTTCTACATGAACAATCATATTATCTGTAAATCCACACAATTATATTCTGTTTTTTCCAATTCGCATTTCTTGTATTTGTTTGTTTTGCTTTAACGCCCAAGCTTAGATCTCCAGTAAAATGTTGAATAAAAGTGGTGGGATCAGAAATCTTTGCTTTTTTTTCTGATCTTAAAACAAAAGCATTTGGTCTTTTACCATTAGTGGCAAATTTTCTATCAATGCCATTTGCCCTAGTTTGCTTAATGTTGTGGATTGAATTTGTCCCCCAAAAAGATATGTTTAAATTCTCATCCCCAGTATCTGTGGATATGACCTTATTTGGAAATAATTGTATCAAATTAAAATGAGGTCATACTATATTGGGGTGTACCTTAATCCAATATTGCTGGTGTCTTTATAAGAAGAGAGGAGACACACAGACAAACACAGAGAAGTCCATTTGAAGATGGATTCAGAAATTGGAGTTACACACTTACAAGCCAAGTAATGTCAAACATTGCCAACAACCATCAAAAGTTAGAGAAAGGCAAGGAAGAGTTTCCCTTAGCGTTTCCATAGAAAGCATGATCCTGATAACAATTCAATTTTGTGTTTCTAGTCTCCAAATCATGAAATAATAAATTTCTATTATTTTACACCATCCAAGTTTATAGATGTTTGTTATGGCAGTCCTGCAAAACTAATACACTCAGTTTTTTTCATAAACACGTATTGAATATGTTCATAGGACTTTTCTGTATCTATTGAGAGGATTATATTTTTTCCTTTTATAGTCTGGTAATGAAATGGATTACTTGAGTTGATTTTTAAATGTTAAACCAGTGGTATGTTGACTGTGTGCATCTGTGTCAACTCTGTATTCAGTGACCTGAGCAGTGATAGCTGGAAAGAGTTCAGCCACGATGGGAATACTCATACCAGGAAAATTGACAAATGTTGC
>NW_012149063.1:552461-552992 GCF_000956105.1 Propithecus coquereli
ATTTCAAGAGGATAAGCCCCCGTGTGAAAACACACTATAGGCCTCTGCTTGAATCATTGTTGGTAATACCCCATTGACCAAGGCAAGTCATGTGGTCAAGCCTGGAATCACAGTAAGAGATACAGGAAGACATAAATACCAAGAGAGGTATAATAACTTGTGGGAATATTAAAATAGGGGAAGTTGTTAGTTCTAATAGAAAAGATTCAAAGATGGAACCCAATTAGAACCCAATTTGTCTCATCACTATAGCAATTAATGGTTGACAAAACTTATGCATCTACCTTACTTTCAACCACAAATCCCAGAAAAGGATGGAAAAATTATTTGAAAAAATAGTAACAATAAATTCGTCATGGAAAGAAAAATAATTGTAAATTTTAAAGTTGGTAGACATTGCTAGAGGATCTAACTCTAAATAGAATTAGATTAACTTGTAGGAAAAAACATGTTCGAAAGAGACTTGGAAAATATCTTTGCAAAGGCAACAATCATTCCATAAAAACTAGAACCTAAGAGAGAACCAAATAG
>NW_012149063.1:562092-563589 GCF_000956105.1 Propithecus coquereli
TTTGCTGTTTGTTTGCTCTGTTCATGAGGGCCATTATACTACAGTATTCCTGTTATTTCCTTGTCTGGTTTTGATAACAGGCAATACAGGTATCATAAAATGACTTGGGGATTATTCCTTCCTCTTTTATTTCTGGAGAAGATTATATAAAACAGTATTATTTCTACCTCAAATGTCTGATAGAATTCACTCATAAAGCTGTCTGGGCCTCAAGTGTTCTTTGTGGAAAAGTTTTACTATGATGTCTATTCTTTTAATAGATGTAAGGGTATTAAGGTTATCTTTTCCTCCTGGGTGAGTTTGGTAGTTGGTGATATTCATGGAATCTGTGCATTTCATCTAACTTGAATTTGTGGGCACAGGTTGTTCATAAAATTCCTGTACAATGTTTTCAAGGGCTAAGGGAGTGATATTCATCTTTCATTGTGATATTAAAAATTGGTCTTTTTTTTCTTGATTAGTCTGGCGAGAATTTTATCAACTTTATTGATCTTTTTGAAGAACCAGTGTTTGGGTTTATTGATTTTTCTCTATTGGTTTTTGGTTTTTCATTTGATTGATTTTTGTTCTTAACTGTATTATTTTTCATTTTTCTTATTTTGAGTTTAATTTTATCTTCTTCTTTCTAGTTTGTAGGTATACAACTGTAACATTGATTTGAGGCCAATATTATTCTCTAATATAAGCATGTATTGCTCTGAATTTCCCTTCAAGAACTGCTTTAGCTGCATCTTTAAAATATTTCTTATTTTTAGTCTTCAAAATATTTTCTAATTTTTCTTTTCTTCTTTATCTAGAAGTTGTAGTTTACTGCTAAATATTTGAGTATTTTCCAAAAATCTTTTTGTTATTGATTTTGAGTTTAATTTTATTGTGTTCAGAAACTATATTTTGGATAAATTCAATAGTTTTATATTTATAGAGATGTATTTTATGTCCCATAATATAGTCTATTTTACAGAAAGTTTTGTGCACATTTGAAAAGAATGTATACTCTGCTGGTTTGGGAAGGAGTGCACTATAAATGTCAATTTGGTCAAGTGGGTTAATATTGTTATCTAAGTCTTGGATCACTATTGATTTTCTTTGTACTTATTCTCTCAATTACTGAGAGAGAAGGGTGAAATCCCCAACTATAATTGCAGGATTGTGGGGGTGAGGGAGATATAATTTGTTTATTTCTCCTTTCAGTTCCATCAGTTGTCCCTTCGTGTATTTGAAGATCTGTAATCAAGTATACTCACATTTAAGATTGTTATGTCTTTTGATAAACTGAGATATTTTCATTATGTAATGTTTCATTTTATCCCTAGTAATAGGCACTATGTTGTACAGCATTTAAAGATTTTGTTAAGAGTGTAGATCTCATGTTAAGGGTTCTTAACTACACAGTTACTATGAGTTTGATTATTTTAGATGACGCATATAAGTGAGATCACAGATATTTCTCAACAGAAAACATACAAATAGCCAACAGTTATATAACTTTTACTATAT
>NW_012149063.1:565272-575375 GCF_000956105.1 Propithecus coquereli
TTATATTAGTCCTTCTAGTTCTCTTCTACACATCTAAAACACATTTCTACATTTTTCATTGTTTTCCTTACAGTTAAATTTGCATTTTTTTCTAATGTCTTGTATTACACTTTACTGATCATGCCTTAATATGTTGTTTAAGTTACCTGAAAATTTCTTAATAGAGACGTTCATCTCTAGAATTTCCATTAGATTCCTTTTTCTGATAAAAATCTTCATCTCCTCTTGTATGTTTCCATTTTTCTCTCTAATTATTGATCATATTATCACAGTGATTTTAAAATTTTCCTCAGCTAGCACCAATATCTGAGTCACATGTATATCTGTTGCAATTGTTTGTTTTATATGTTGGCTTTCGAACATACAGCCCTTTTTTCAAAAGAATAAGTTTTGTTTTGTTTCATTTTTTTACCTGAATGACAGTGTGTACAAATAATTGCAGAAGCTTTGGAACAGGAATCAGAAAACATTTTTTCTATGAATTTTCCAGATAGTAAATACCTTAGGCTTTGTAGACTACATAGATCCTTTCTCACATTTTTCTTTGCTTTCTTTCCTTCTTTCTTTTAAACTATATTTTACAAATGTAAAAAGAATTTTTTTAGCTTGTGAATTGTATAAAAATAGGTCATGACATAATTGGCTGAGAGACCATACTTGCCAAGCCTTGCTCTAGAGAGTCTTCTCTTCTATTATAGAGGATTTGCCCTTCCTTCTAGTCAGCAGATATAGTTGTCCCTCAGAGGCGAGGGTGATTTACTCCACTATCTCCACAGATACCAGAATCCATGGTGCTTAAGTCTCTTCTATAAAATGGTGTAGTATTTGCATCTAACCTATGCACATCCTCTCATATACTTTAAATCATCTTAAGATTAATTATAATAGCTAATTCAATGCCTACACGTTATTTCATTTGCATGAATTCAGTGTAGTACTCTGCACAGGACAAACTTAAATTTTGCTTTTTGTAACTTTGTGAATTCTTTTTCTGAATATTTTTATTGTGCTGTTGGTTGAATCCCTGAATGCAGAACCCACAGATACAGAGGGCTGACTATAAAGGGATGGCTAATCACCTTAGTATAAGTAGGGACTATGCTGGGTTGAAGCCCTATAATGCTCTGTCCCTGCTTTAACCATGACCCTCTTGCATTTTTAATCAAGAACATAGTGTAATCTGCAGATCTCACCCTCTAGTAGGTCCCACATTCTAATTTTTGTCTTGTCAGAATTCCAGAAGTTCTGCTTCACTTTCCAGAGGCATTCGGTTCAGATTTTTAATCTTCCACTCCATGCATCCCTAGTATTTGGAAAAATTCCTGAGGGGAAAACTGACCATGTGCTTGCAGTCTCCCGAGCCTCTGCTTCCCCGACAACCCACACACAGGGAT
This sequence comes from Propithecus coquereli, assembly GCF_000956105.1. Classification (NCBI taxonomy): domain Eukaryota; kingdom Metazoa; phylum Chordata; class Mammalia; order Primates; family Indriidae; genus Propithecus; species Propithecus coquereli. The sequence goes on from NW_012149063.1 coordinate 566,667, forward strand.
TCTCCCCAAGAGAGGTAATCTGGATTCTCAGTTTCCTGCCCATACTGGCAAAGGCCAGCTCACCTCTCTAGGGTTACTTCCTCTTTGTCATCTTAGTCTTTCTGTTTTTCATTACTTCTATAATTCTGCAGCTCCTTCAAACAGATAATTTCTATATTTTATTTGGCTTTCCTAGTTTTTTGAGAAGGAATACTGCTCCTCCATGAACTACCCTAGATGCTTACCTTGAAAGCAGAGTTTTTTAAAAATGGTTTAATATTTAAATAAAAAATCATCAACATAGCCTTCCGCAGTCTGACCTCAATCTATATTCCAATCATTTCTTAACTACATGCCTGGACTGTACTTAAGGGTGCAGTCCTAATTTGCTGGATGCTCCAAATACTCACTATTCCTGCAGAATTCCTTCATGCTACTCTCGGAACCTCTGCCTATAGAAGTAAAATCTATTTAACTCTTCTCCATAATAATATGCTCCTTGAAGTTAGGGACTAAGACTCACTTGTAATTGGATCGCCCCATATCTCAAAGCTCAGAGCTTTACAAATAGTAGGGCTCAATAAATATTTGATGATCTTAGTTGAATGGCCTTTATTTAGCATTTTGACACTCTTTGCCCCTTCTTTCTGTGATCTCCCAATCTAGGAAAATTCAGTTTCAGATAAGTCTTTTATTAGTTAGGTTTTTTCCCTGGTGAAAGCATCAAATTCTGAGCTCACTAACCTGCAGGTTAGCTACACAGAATCAGATAAACAGAAAATTCGATATCTAAATGAATTTTACTCACTGAACAGACTAGTGAAATTGAAATCTTTATTTTTCACAAATTTTAAATTTAATGACTAAATATAGTTTGGAATTTAACATTCAGATATATCATTCTTTCAAATGGCCATAGGACACCAAATGGCTGTTTCTTATCAGACAATAAAAATAGCCTTTCTTATCATCATTCTTATTTATTCTTTTCTTTTATGACTTTTTATTATAGAGGCAGACAATATGTCTGCTGGTGGGAAGTCTGCCATAAGACTTTTAAAGATTTAAGTTGGAGCACACTAGGTTCAAGGAAGGTTGTTTTATCCACACCATGACTTTGGCATTTTGCCTTAAGGAACAAGTTGATCTTGATGCCCTTTTGTTAAATTGATTCAGAAGAAAAAAACCTTAAGGACACACTATATATTAACAGTAACAACTATTGCTTCCTGAGAGCTTATTATATTGGCATCATTACACTAAGCATTTGTCCCGATTATATTTCATTTAAAATTTATAACAACATCCTGAGGTAAATACTATTATCATCCTTTTTTAAATAACTGGGGCTTGGAAAAATTAAGTAGTTTGCACAAGGTCAAACATTTAGCAAGTGTTAGGATGAGGGTTTTACCAAATTTTGTCTGAATTCCAAAGTCTATACACTAAACATTATGTGCTATTAGCTCTCTACCAAAACATGGAAAGTCATCAAAATGACCTCTTAGGAAAGGAGTCAAATTCAAATGATATAGTGTGAACATATGTGACAAAGTTTTGAATTGGATTAGGCTAACAATATAAATTAACCTTGACTATAAACTGATGTAAATGACATTTTAACTAGAAAAGTTTATGGATTAACAAAATTGAAACATTTTGCTACAGCCATCTCCACCAAAAAAAGCACATTATTAGGAAGTAATATAATTCAATTATAAATTATAAGAACTCCAAGGGAAATCTAAGGTATACATACTGCTATGGTTCCAACTTGCCTGAGCAAATCTGCCTGGAGAACTGAGAAGTATTATTGCCAGAAATCTATTTTTCTTTGAAAACTAAACTATCTTATAGGCACAAACTTGTAGAAGAAGTTTGGTCTCAAGTTAAAGCCCTCATTTTTTGATGGTAAAGGTGATTCTGAAAATAGATTGTGGGGTCCGTTACCCAGATTCTGCTCCTGGACCGTTTCCTGACCTATTCCTCTCTGTAAGTAAAAATTTAAGTAGCTATTAAACTGTGTAAGGCAGCAAAGAAAAACATCAGAAATATGAAAAGGGGGAAAGTGTTATTAACCCCATTTCTGCTGGAAGCCTGCAGACCTTCCATGCAAGGGCAGCTCCTGAGAATGCCGCCCATGGCTGGTGTCAGGGTCTGGCAGCAGTGGTACCTCTCATGAGAAAATGAAGCATTTGCCATTCTCAGAGGGCATAAGGTCCACAGATGGAGACAGCAAGAACGTAAGAGGGGAAACACACCCAGCAACCGTCATTACCCTGCAGGTGGAGAGGGGCCTTGCTCATAAATATGTGTGAGGCATTATACTCAGAAATAATTAGCAGGAACTGAGCAGTGAACTACTGTATGCCACACATAGAACCCACTGTTTAAAATAAAGGTCACTTAATGCAGCAGCACAATGGGGTAAATATTTTAAATTATATAATCTATATAGGTGGATATATAAAATATGAATATATTATATATGTATATGCAATAGGGTATGTGTGTGTGATATGAATGTCTCTGTGTATATGTCAGCACAAATACACATAATACATTCATATTGTCCTGGATATAGAAAGTAACATTTTGCTTCTCAGAAAATTGTCTTTTATGTATGGAATATTTTATAGGAAATTATATATAGAAAACAGTAATTTATATACCATATGTATTAATACAATTTCAAGCTGAAAATTATTATTATTAAGTTAGTGAATATGCAATTCCTGACTGGATTGTCCTTTCCTTCACTTTCTGTCTGACTAACTCTACTTTTTCTTTACCTGGTAATGTGGCCTTCTCCACTCTACAGATTACATCAAATACCTCTGCCTTAGGATCCTCTGGTTCTCTGAAGTCCTTTGTCATAGCAATGACTGTTCTTCTTTAACATGGCAAGACTTATGCCATGTTATTTAACATATATAGAGTAATTACACGTAACTCCATATCCTGAACTTCAGTAGCATGTCAGGCATTCAATAAATATTTCATCTCAACTCCCTGTTTTCCCAGATCAAAATCTTCCCTTAAAGGAGTTTTTAACAATAATTTATACACTTACCTAACTATTGGGTGGGTCACTTTTCCAATCAGTACTTACTTTGTGACTATTATTGTCTATATACAAATATTTAAGTTCAAGTTAAATTTTTCCATCATACAGAGCTAATAGGAAACATTTGCATAAGTCAGGAGATCATTCCCTGCCCTCCTAAATCAAACCACATTGAAGGCCACACATTCTGCACAAAGTGTATATACATCATCCTATATCGTATTTTAAGCACAAACTCTTGAAACATTCTGTGTGTTCCAATTTAATCTATTAGTTAATCAAAAATAAAAAGATTAAAAAAAAACTTTTAAACAACCATAATTCAGTAAGCTAAAATTATGTTGAAGATGAATTAAAGACCATTACAACAATTCATTTTAAGCACATTTCAAATGATCATTAATTTGAACTTCCCAGATTTGCATTGTTATTTCAAAAATGATTTATCTTTTTCTCTGAATCATCTTCAATTATGTTTTATAGTTGACCTTTGATCCTTATGTTTTTTCTAACCTGCACTTCCTCTAGCAAGTATGTATTTGGTAAAACCATACTTAAAATCTTAAAGAAGATATCTATTTTTAAGTGTAAAAATATTCCTTCATAATGGAAATAACAATGATTGACTTTATTCTTCATTAAATAGTGAAAATACTATTAAGCAAATAAACTTGTATCCATGAAGGATCCGTGCTTCTGTTTTGTAAGCAAATACTACAGTACGCTTTCTGGTACTCATCCTCTCCATCTACTGCTGTGGGTCAAAGGCCTGTCACTTAACTTTATGTCAATCTCTGTCTTGAGATTTGAAGTCCTGGCAACCAGATACCAGTGTCATCACATTCATTATTTAGTGTCTTATTAAGATTCAATCCTTCCTTTCAAGCAAATGTCTACCCCTCTAAAACTACTGGTGGAATTAGAGGCTTGAGTAAGTAACAAATAGATACATTAAATTTAGAAAAGACTTCTCTCGAATGTATCAGTTAAAATCTCCTCTTTCTCATAAATATGAAATACCTTTGATGTATATGGGACCCTGTCTAGAAAGGGCAGTTTTCCATTTTCTATTTCTGAAACTAAATAATGTCTTTCGTGTTAAGCAGAAAAAACATAAAAGCTTAAATAGTAAATGATTTAGAACCTCATCTTTGAATATCAAAGCAAGTCTGAGTTTTTAATTGTGTAGTTCAGGTTAAAACTTTAAAATCTTGTCTTTACTTTAAACTTACATTTGGCCATTTGGTTAAAAGCTTTGTTCTCTTTTCTCAGGAATATTTGTTTGATATTCCATGAAACATTGTCATACCCATGGCAGAGACTTGAGATAATGTAACGTAGTAGAGGAAAAAAAGCTTTAGAGTCTTGTCAATTTGAATTTGGACACTGGTTTCATCATTCTTTAAAAAGGTGAACTTTGATGAGTTGTTAATCTCTCTAAGCCTCAGTCTCCTTATTCATAAATCTGACTTAGCAATACTACCTCATAATGTTTCAAGGATTAAAGGAGAAATATTTAGGATATACATATACATACATATTGTTATGCAAATTATTATATATATCTTCAAGGGTCGATTCAGCCTTTTTACTTTTCCATATCTAGTCATTGCTCTGACTTTAAAAAAGATTTGCAAATAAGGATCCTTTTATTTGTGATATTCAGTAAAGAATAACATAAAGTTACCTTCAATACAAAATAGCTCAATATTTCATGACAAAGGTCATCCAATTTTTAAAAAAATCACAAATTACTGCATTCGAGTGTTTTTTAAAAAACAATGGAACATCTTACTGAAAGTCAGCACGGTTTAGAAGACAACGAATTGGACCAGGCATCAGAAGTCCTGGTTTCTATTACCACATTTTCACCATTTAATTCAAAAAGTGACCTCAGGCCGGGCGCGGTGGCTCACACCTGTAATCCTAGCACTCTGGGAGGCCGAGGCGGGCGGATCGTTTGAGTTCAGGAGTTCGAGACCAGCCTGAGCAAGAGCGAGACTGCGTCTCTACTAAAAAAAATAGAAAAATTATCTAGACAACTAAAAATATATAGAAAAAATTAGCCGGGCATGGTGGTGCATGCCTGTAGTCCCAGCTACTCGGGAGGCTGAGGCAGAAGGATCGCTTGAGCCCAGGATGCTGTGAGCTAGGCTGATGCCACGGCACTCACTCTAGCTAGGGCAACAGAGTGAGACTCTGTCTCAAAAAAAAAAGAAAAAAAAGTGACCTCAGACATTTAAGAGGCTCAAAATCACCAGCTGTTAAGGGGGGATTAGATGAATTATCTTCAAGTTGCTCTCAGCTTTATCCCATTAATCAGTTTTTTATCCCTAGCACCTGGAACATTGCCTGGTCCCTAGTGGCAATACATTTTTTTTTTTTTTTTTTTTTTTTTTTTTTTTTTTGGTTTTTTCCTAACAGAAGAAAGGGGCAAAAGGCAGCAAGGAAGGTGGAAGGTGAGAGGAAGGGCCAGAAGAAGTAAAGAAGGAAGGAAGAAAGGAAGATGTATTTAGAAATGTGGCATAAAAAAAAACAAAACCCTATTGCCTATTTAGTAGACCTTTTACCCTGGGCGAACGATATCAAAGGAGGATTTAGTGAGCCATTCGCTTGATACAGTTTAGCCCTTTTTCCTAGAATCTGGAACAATTCATTTACATTGAGGCACAGCATTTTTAAGAGTTTCACACCTACCTGCTTGACCAAGGTATTGCCGTCATTTCTTAGTTCTATTAGATTGCTAAAGGTTTTGCTTTTTAGTGTCTTTGGGTTTCATTTTCTCTGTCCATTCTTTAAAAAAAAAATTATAATTTGCATCCAAGACCAATATTTGAAAAGAGATTTGAGAATTCAGTTTTCTCTCTTAGTAAGATTTGTCTTTCAACAAGACCTAATGAATATTCACTTTGTCAGTCATGAAGAATAGGCACTTTTTTATTGGCGTTGTCTTTGAAAGGAAGGTGGGTTCCTGGAATGCAATCTTCATAATATGCAGAGGATGATACCATGAGGGTGGGCAACAGATGTTTACAAATTAGGATAAAAAATAGTGGCTCACTTCTCTAGCGTGTATTTTTCTGAAATGATCTTAAATTATTAGGTGTTGAAATGATAGGTAAAAGTTAAGGTAACATTTACAAAGAAATTTAGAAGTGATTCATGTGGCATCCAGGCAATTTCTGCCTTAGAATATACTCAATCTTTTATTTTAATGCTGATGCCTCAAGCTGGAAATCTTTCAGTTACTGTTGAAGTTAAAATAACACAACAGAGGGAAGTGAATAAATTGTTATAAAATACATAATGAATTTTCAGAAAACATTGTCTATTCTATGCAAGAGAAAACTCATAGAAGAGAAAAAATGAACTTGCAAAATAAATCAAGAAATAAAAACAGTTAATGCCCAGAAAATGAATGGAAAGTGAAGAAGAGATTTTATTAAAGATGAACAAGGTCAGCATCTTCTTTCTTAATCTACTTATAAGCTTTAGAAATATTCTTTCTATGCTCTTTGGCTGTAGGTTGTTAGACATAAGGCTGACTGATCTATGTGAGTTGATTATATGTTCAAATTGTGAAAATTATTTTGAAATGGAATATCTCCTGTGTTTATAAGCATTGAATGCAGAGAAGAGGGACGCTAAGAAATATTTTTCTGTGTTAAGGTAATGGCTACTATGGTTATTTATGATTTTATTTTTGCTTTGTTTTTCTAAATTATTTGGGAGGAAAGAAAAACAATTATTCAATGAAAAAACACCTTGGTGATAGTGAATAGAATATTTAGGTGAGCTTTGTCACATTACATTTAAAAGCTGATATTACAATCATTTTAATGAAAGTGTGCTTCTTTGATATTACATTAATTCTCACTATTTATTGATGTCCATATTGAATCATGTATTCAATAAATAATTATTGAGAACCAATTATGTGGCAGCTGCTATTCTTGACACCAAAGATGGAGCAGTTAAAAAAAAAAAGGCATAATAAGCTCCACTTAATAGCTGATTTTGAGGTGGGCAGATATAAAATAAATAACTACGTGCACAGCATTCAGTAAGTGCTATAAATAAAGAATAATGATTGGAGGAGCATAGGGACTGTGGAGATGGTGGAGGATGGCAGTTTTGAAGAGCACGACCAAGAAAAGTCACTGACATACCTCTGAGTAAATATCTGAAAGCCGTGAAGAAGGAAGCTGTATGGATACCTGGGGAAAGAGTGGTTCTGCCACACAGGACAGCAAGTGCTAAAGACTGAGGGTGGGAACATTTCTGAGGTGTCAGAGGAGAGACTTGTAGGCCACTTTAAGGGTTTGGACTTTATTCTTTTTTTTTTTTTTTCAGCATATTATGGGGTACAGATGTTTATTTTTAGTGTCATGGAAAGCTATGAAAAGTTTTGAGCACAGAAATAACATAATCAGTGTTAGGTTTTCACAGGACTACTTTAGCTGTCCTGTTGAAAATAGATTGTTGGTTTCCAAGGGCAATGAAAACAGAGGCCAATTAGAAGGCTATTGCAGTAATCCAGGCAAGAGGTGATGGTGACTTGAACCAAAGTGGTAGCACGAAAAAAAAAAAAGTGACAAAACGTGGTTAGATTTTGGCTATGGTGCTGTTTGTTATAATGGTGACCTTGGTTATTTAGATCAACTCTGAAGTAAAGGTATGGGTGAAAAAAGTAAAAATTGTTCCATGAAAGGTTCCAGCAATTGATCAGATAGCAAAAAATTTCACAACAAACCCACAGAGAAAGCAAAATCCCAGAGAGATAAAATAGGATGCTTCAATTGCATTGGCCCAGAGGACACGTGTGGATACTGCCATACTAACTGCTATTGTGATGGGCTCTCAAGGACAGGCAGCAGAAATTAATGCCAGGGCCACCAAAGGGCAATGATATAATGGGATAACACACAAAGTAAGGTCGAACCCAGAATAAAAAGAGTGTTGTTACGGTAAGGATGGCCCAGAAGTAAATTCTATTTCTCGCACCCCAGGGGAATTAAGCAGAGAAAGGTGGAAACATCCCAATCTAATTTGAGGGGTTAAAAAATAAATATATAGTTTTTATTAAATGAATTGACCCATGATTCTGTTTACTTAATGAATATTACTTTATGTTTTGGAGTTTTGAAATAAAATATATTTCTCTAAGTTAGGATTGTAATGGAACCTTTCTCTACATGAAAAAAACTATTTCTGGAGAGAAATGTAGCCATTTTGATGATCAAAGTTTTTTATTTAACCTTGATTTATTTAAACCTTTAATAAAATATATTTGAGATTGCATTAAGGAAATATTTTATAACTTCCAAAATACTAGATGTTAAAATTTTGAAAGTTTTGGAACAACAATATGTAGCAGCTTCTCGATCTGAGAATATAATGTTCCATTTAATTACTATTTTTAAATGAGGTAATTTATCCAAGAAGTAGTGTAGCATTTGCTTTTGAATCTGCTTTTTGAATTTACACAGGGGAAATATTTAAATTTCTAAATGAAATAACTACATATAACTTAGATGACTTAATACTGTTAAAGCTTCAGAGAGAAACCAGAGAGTTTTATTCCTTCCAGTTAAAAAGAATTGACACATAAATTACATAGTTACTCTGGGCGAACGATATCAAAGGAGGATTTAGTGAGCCAT
>NW_012149063.1:575425-576410 GCF_000956105.1 Propithecus coquereli
CAAGGATTTCAATCATTTGAAGCTGGTTCTCCTTCCTTTCCAGGGATAGTCAGTTGTCAGTTCACCTTTCTTTTAGGTTTCAGCACTTCAGGGTCCAATTCCAAAGCCTGAGATATTTATCAGATCCCTCCTTCTTGGGAAACTCCAGTCATTTGTCACCTAGCCTCCACAGACTGTCAACAGTCTTGTTTAACTTCCTAGTCCCTATGACACTTTTTATGGCATCAGCCACTAACCTGAGGAGAAAAGCAGCCCCAAAGGTGAAGCTCCCCTTTCTGGGTTCTCTTCTCCTAGATCTTGGTCCTAGACATCAACACTACTCTTAAAATTTTCCAATTCCATGAACAAATTTTAAATATTTTTTCGAGCTTTTTAAATTGCCGTTGGTTGGAGGATTGGACCAAATTTTTTAGTCTATGGTTATTAGAAGTAAATTCTGAATTGGTACTTCTTTGTCATAGCCCATTCTGTATGTCACAATTATTTTGCTCACTTTGTACATTTGTTGCCTTTAATTATCACATAATTCATATCCAATAATATTTTCATATATTCATTTTAACATTGTGATTTTATTGACAATTGCAAACGTTTCTTAATTTCTCCACCAGCAAGTGGTATTTTCATGCTTGAAGAAGAGGGCCCTTATGAACTGAACTCCTGTGTCTCCAGCACACCCTACTCTTAATTGCACAGAGCTACACAATATTAACACTGCAAACAAAACAGTTTGTAAAAGAATTCCCACCAAGTAATATGCCTTTAAGGAGAAAAGCATTTTATCCTGGATGGAATTGTAGTTTACTATGATCTGTCTTTGGATTATCTACAGAATATAGTTTTCATGTTGAATCTCAAAACAAAACAATTCCCATTTCCAACTCAGCATCATTTCTTGAACACTATAATAATTCTTGTTAATCCCCTTAAAAATTTTCTTGGCTTCTTAGGTCTATCGTGTATAGATTATATATGTAAATTAAAT
>NW_012149063.1:576662-578012 GCF_000956105.1 Propithecus coquereli
AAAGTAGTAAGTCTGTCAATAATTACCCCCTGTTTTATCCCAGCCAACTCACAGGCATCCTTCAGGCCTCTTTTCAAACCTCACGTCTCCCCTTCACTACTCTTCTGTCTACGTTACGTTTCCGTGTGTTTCAGCATCACCGCCACTGACCCACTTCAAGCATTTCATCTCTCTCCTGGACTGCTGTGTCCCACTTTACTGAGGTCCTGGATTCTAATTCAGTTTCAGTCTAACCCATCCTCCATGTTACAGCCAGAATAATCTTTGTAAAATGCTAATTGGAGCACGTCAGGGCCCATCTTGAAAAAACCTCAACACTTTTGTGTATCTTTTCACATAAAGTTCAAAATTCCTAATTTGGCCCCTAATACTCTACAGTTACTTCTTCAGCCTGCCAGCCCTTATTCTCCGTGCCCCAGACATGCTGGCCTTCCTTAACTTCCTAGCACGTGTTACTTGCCCGCTCATACTTTCAATCACACTAGTTTTCTTTCTGGAACTCTTCCCTATTCTTTATCCCAGCCAACTCTTACTCATCCTTCAGGTTTATCTTCTACTTTACATTTTCTCAGAAAAGCATTCAGTGCACCCCCAAAATAGGTCACATTTCATAGTACCCTGAATTCTCCTCATGTATCTCATTACAAGTTTATTCTCCATCTTCCTTACTACAGTTTAACTTCTAGGAGATGAGGAATTCTACCACCTTCCACTGTACCTGGCATCTTATTAGCACTCAATAAATGGTAAATAAATGGGTAAACGAATGTCCTGATAAAAGTAGAGTGATAACCCTTGTTATCACAATCCTGTCAACTCAGGATACCAGCAATGTCTTACTTGGGATAATGCTGGCTTAGTCCTCAGGTAAGCCACTTTCTGCCTTGAGAGATAATTGTCACAGTTCCAGGGATCACATGCAGCCAGGACAATGCTCAGTGAAAGAAAAGCAACTATTAGGGTATCTGTTTTAATAGCAAAGACAACTTTTTCTAAAACTCCTTATTAGAGTTCCTTACATGCCTATTGGCCATGCTACCAAATTTCAAAATCTGAATAACCATAGTTGATCAGTTAATTGTTCTTCCAAGTAGCAATGGTGTCCCATGAAGAAGCAATACGCCCAGCTCAACTCACAATTGATACAGTCACATAAGTGGATTGCCACAATCATCACACTTGAGCTGACAGACAAAAGGCTTCATATTTACTTCCTGTTATCTCACAACGAATACCAAAAAGATGTGTGCTTACGGGTCAAGATTTAATAAAATCCATAATTTCTACTGGTGCAGCAAGGGCATTCTTAAGTAAATCTCTGTGTATGTATGTGTGTATTACTTGTTTTTA
>NW_012149063.1:581127-583148 GCF_000956105.1 Propithecus coquereli
TAACTTGAACAAAACTCTTCTCCAAATTACCTCATTTACTCCTCACAGCACACTGAGAAAAACTGAAGCCCAAGAAAAACTTTACAGAAATGGCTTAACCAGTGAATAGTAAAATTGAGAGATGAACCCAGATTTATCTAACATGCAAAACCAAGCTCTCCCCACTATACCATAATCTAACAGGAAAATACCCTGCAATTCAGATATGATATTAGTATTTACAAACATATATAATTTATGAAATACTGTGCATAGACTTCTGGTTGTGCCTAGAATTGTTCGTGAGTTAAACTTTCTTTGAGAAAGATTTACTGCTTTAGAATTCTTTTAAATGTCTCATTTTTCCAAGGTGCACTAAGGCTCAGAAAATCACTAAAGCTCAGAATGTATATTAATAATAATGTAATTGTTGCTTAGAAATTGTTGAAGCATATGTGATACATTAGCCTGTCTAAGATTACTATCCTAAAGAGATGTTCTCCCATCTATTACCACCAAATTTTCCTCCATAGACGCAGACCACTGAAGACTAACTAGTACTTTCCCTTGGTCTCAGAAGGATGCTACCTGGAGTGTTAATATTTTCAGCATACTCCTTTAGTAACTACAGTCTATAATCACTCACATGGGACAGAGCATATGTTATGTAGAATTGTCATTTGTCTTTCTAGATTAAAAGCAAATAAGCATCTTGCCTGAGTAATTACTCAGGAAATGCTGGTTGACATGAAATCAAACTGCTGCCTCTCATCAGGTCTGTGTGTGTTACTTTGTGCTTCTGACCTCTACCTCCCCCGATCTTCCATCATTAGTAATTCCCTGCTCCCAATTTCTTCATACAGTCATGTTTTAACACATCTCATTACTTGCCAGAAGAATACATTATGGAAAAGATAAAGCAAAAGTTTACTTTCTAGAGATTCAAATGTAAAAAGGATCTTTTTGTCCTTACCTCCTTTTTTGTTTTTACTGTTGCTCTGTGTAATTCTTTTTTCTAATATCTTTACCCAGACTCTCAAGGTCACTTGAACACTGCAGAAAAAACCTTTTGAACATTTTGAGTTTATAATTTTGCAAACCTGAGATTTACCTTATACATTTCCTCCCTGTATTCTAATTCTAAAAGTACAGTTCAAGTACTATTATATATTCCATACATTAAACTACTATCTAGTTGTAAAAAAGGATGGGTAAGGTCTATAGGTGATGACATAAATAATTTACAAGATCTATGGTTAAATAAAAATTAAGGCATAAAACTGGGTAGAATATAATCTTATGTGTATAAAACGGTAAAGAATTTGAATATGTATACATATACTTTTACTATGAGTGGCAAATATATAAGAGAATAGTTTCTAAGTTCTGTTTTAGAAGGGAAACTTACTTGTTATTTATACATTCTTTTGTACTATCCAAAATTTTTATGATATGCCTACAATCATTTCAAATCAATAAAGTTACAATAACACAATTTAAGATTTCTCAAAATATGATCATATAGGATATCTGCATGCATTCATTCATTCAGTAATTCATCCAAGAACGATTTATTAAACCTCCATAATGCGCCACCTATTAAACTTAAGTCATTGTTGGTTAGAGGGCTAAGGAGTAGGGGAATCATAGAGGAGCTGGTATTAACATTCCTGAAAGATAAAAATGAATTCTCATCTGACCAAGATAAATGTCACACTTTGTATCCAGGTTTTCCAAGAGCAGATTAGTGGTCCCAGATGAAATGTTTAATTTCCAGTGTAGGAAAATAAGTGGTTGGCCCTAGAGAGCTTGTTTGAACATTGGCAATAGCTGCTTGAATTGGATTCACTGGGACACCAATTCATAGGGAATAAATTAGATAGAGATTGTGGAAACAGGGTTGTCAGAATCAGAGACAAGGAGGGGTACTGCAAAGTGTAGGTGCTTTCATGAAATAATCAACAACCGAAAGCAAAGCCAGCCCCCTGCACACGAGTCCTTTGGATTGTAACTTTTAAATCTCATCCTTTCTCACTGGCCAT
>NW_012149063.1:584873-605756 GCF_000956105.1 Propithecus coquereli
AAATGCATTCTGGTAAAAAATTCAAAAATACCAATGTATGTAGAATAAAAATTATAAGCTCCTTTTAGCACTTCTACCAACCCTTCATAACAGCTTGATCCCATCCCCCAAAATAATCTTATCCTTGTAGAATATTCTTGATTTACATTTACATGCACTCAAAAATTCTAATATTCTACTTCTAAACACATTAAATAACCAAGATATTTAAATCAAATTTTTTCCTAAAGTAAAATTAAATAAATAATGACCTGAACTGAATGATTATGCTTTATTGTATGAATTTAGTGGCATTTCTTTGCTTCCTAGGAACATTAACTTGTTTGTGTGTGTATGTGTCTTTCTAATTTCTTGATAGTGGTATTTGCCAAATAAGTAAACTCTGGGTAAGTATAGTGCTTTTTTAGTTTGTTGTTGTTGTTTGCTTATTTTATTTCTTCCCACATGAAATTGAGTTATGTTTGATCTTTGCCTTTTGCCATTGTTAGAAGTGTTAGACATATGCATGAATGAAATCAGTTGACCCATGGCCATAGTTATGATGGATTTATATTATCAAAGCTTCTTGCAATTTACTTTCTTGATCATTCACAATATCTATGTGCAATAATGTTCAATTGTCCTTATTTTGTACATACATTTTAGCTGATATGAGCTGCTAGTCCAGATGATCAAATCATCATTGGATTTGATAAATGTTTACTAAAAGTAAAACTAAGTTCTTAAACAAAGTGGCTTTTCTGCTAAATTGATATATGAATTGAGTTGAATTAATGTATTGAATAGTAAAATGTGATTAATAATTTCCAAATGAATTAGTAAGCTTGTTTTTTAAATTAAACTTTTTATTTTGACATAATTGTAGATTCACAGAGTTGTAAGAAATAATAGAGATTCCCTGTATCCTTTACTTAGTTTCCCCCAATGGTAACATCTTGCAAAACTATAGTACAATATTACAACCAGAATGTTCACATTGATACAATCAAGATACATATTTCCATCACCCCATAAATCCTTCCTATTTCCTTTCATAGTCACACCCACTTCTATCCTAGCACGACCATCTCTTTAACGTTGGCTACTATTAATCTGTTTTCCATTCATATAATTTTTTCATTTTAAGAATGTTCTATCCATGGAACCATATAATATGTGAAATCATATGGTATGTAAACTTTTAGAATTGGCTTTTTTCATTCAGTTGGTGATCCATCCAAGTAGTTGATTATATGTATAGTTTATTCTTTTTTATTGCTGTATAATATTCCACAGTATAGATATAGCAGTTAACCATTTTCCCATTGAAGGATACGTGAGAATGCACCTGGACATGATTTGGGTTCCAACTGAGGAGAGCTGAACAATAGTAAGGGGCATAAAAGTTATTACCTAATTTATAATGTTGTAGTCTGATGTTAGTGATCTCTGGACATGGCAGATGGCTAAATTCTGACTCTTTGTTTTACGGGATAATTGGACATCTTCCATTTTTTTATTCCCTAATGCTGACATTGAAATCTCTACCTGGCCAACTATGACTCCCCTGCCCCCACTCGCACATACACACATGGTGTTTATACACAATAAGATTCTCCATCAGGTTGTATATTTCACTCTCTTTTTCCATGAATTACATTACTCCTTGCAGAAAACGCTTTAGGACAGGGTCCATTTTAAAGATGACTCAGACACAATCTTCTTTTTATCCACAGGAAAAATCTTCCATCCTTATCTTCCCTTCAGGGAATGTCAAGCTTTTATCCACTATAAAACCTCTTACCTTCAAAATTCTTCAAGCAAGGCTCACTCACCAACTCCTATGCTTCGTAAATCCAAGGTGATAATGTCAGCTTCTTCCCAAATCTCCCTAAACTCTGTTCTTGTGCCTTAGCACCACATGGGACTGTGGTCTTCTGCAGTCTAGCCCACACCCAGCTGAGCTGACTCTATTGTAGACTTTCTCCTACAGCTTAAGGTGACAGAAACATCCACCTACTCCTCATGTAAGTGGTTTTGCAATACAGTACTCCAGAAAACCTCCTCAAAGAATTCTGGCCTTATAATATTTTATCATTAAAAATCTGATTTTTTTTTTTCATTTCACTCTGGCTATGTCATGAGTTAAGTTTTGGCCAATATTTTGTGTTACCCTTTAGCAAGTTGTGCATAAATGATGTGGTACTTTTCTATATAATGTGTTGTCTTTTATACCTTTTGTTCTCAGTGTTGGGATTCTGACTAAAATTCTGAGACAACAGAAAAGAACCCACTTAACATTCTATCCCACGTGGACATAAAATTTAGAAGTCAATGTCTGGCTTAAAGATATATTTAGGAAGTTATATGAATTTTTTCCCCCTCCAAAAATACATATTGAAACTTAATCCCCAATTCAACAGTTTTGAGAGGTAGGGCCTTTTGGAAGATGTTTAAATCATGAAGGTCAACCCTCGTGAATAGATTAATGACATTATATAAGGACCTGATAGAGAGAATTGGGCTCCTTTTTACCCTTCTGCCTTCTGCTATGTGAGTACACAGCATCCCTCCCCTCTGGAGGATGCAGCATTCAGTCTCATCTTGGAAGCAGAGACCGGACCCTCATTAGACATTGAACCTGCCAGCACCTTGATCTTGGACTCCCCCAGCCTCCAGAACTGTGGTAAATAAATTTTTGATCTTTATAAATTACTTAGCCTCAGGTATCTATTATAGCATCACAAAGAAAGATAGATGTTATAAATATGTAGATGAAAATTATAAAGATGAGATAATCTAGAAAATAATGTATATAGAGAGATAAGAGAACTAAGAGAGAAGAATAAGAATGCTAAATAATTTTCAGGAAGACAGGAGGGAAACCAGGAGAGTGCATTGTCATAGAAGCCCCGGGAAAGAGACAATTTCAAGGGGAGGAAGAGCCTAGAATGTCATATGAGTTGAAGACTGAGATATGTTCGTTGATTTAAGCAGCAAGGAGTATATTGATGAGATTGTCACCATGGCAAGATCAATGTGGGTGATTCGGTAGAAGCAGAAGCTGGGTTGGGATGGGTCGAGCAGCAGATGAGAGTGATGAAGTGGAGCCAGTGGCAACAGACAATTCTTTCAAGTGTTTGTGAAAAGGAGGAGGAAGGTAGAAAGCACCCAAAACAAACGAGGAGGGGGAATTTTTCTTATTTTGCACATTGGGTAAACCTTGGCATCTTGGAATGTTGGGAAGAATCCAGAAACTGAGAAGTCATTCAAAGTATTTAAAATATAGTTTTTAAACAGATAAAATCATATCTCTCAAACAAATACAAAGTCAAAGATTTTATTTAGCTCAGTAATTAATGAGGGATATTATGGCCTGCTCCTGTAGCATCCGAGAAGGTAAGATATTTACAGACAATTTAACAAAGATATGTTAGGATAAGATTACTGGGTTAGACATAAAACATGTTAATGTACAGCAAGCCATAAATCACTGGGCTTATCAGTTCTACCAGTCAGAAATCATTTGCATCTCCACTGGACAAAAATCTACACATTAAGGTGTGTCTTTACTAAGCCTTGGATTTTGCACTTTTGATCAATAATAAACATATGAAGTGAATGAAGCACACAGTCGCCAAAATAATCCTTATTGTGGCTTTAGCTCCCATAAGATATTGAAAAGATGTGCCACCCTCCTTTTTGCCTTATTTACTAGTTTTGGATAATTTTTCCGACAAGGAACATTAGAGACACTGAATAACTGTAGAGTAAGGTGCCCAAGAAGAAAAGAGAATGATGTTTTCACCCTAGCTGCACACTGGAATCACCTGGGAAAGTTTCAAAAAGTACTAAAACTCCAGCCCTACACACCAAGCAATTCAAAATTTAATTAGTGGAGGATGGGACAGCAGCAAGGGACAGAGATAAGAACCAGGGAATGTGGGAATCACAGTACTAAATGAGAGGATGAGAAAGAAGGATCCTTCTTGATTTGTAGAAAAGGAGCAAAAAAGGACCATAGATGCAAGTTCATAGATTTGGAAGACAAAAAATAATAATAATAATGTTTGCCTGTTCCACTCTGTCTGGTTGTGAGAATGCAGGGAGAAAGCAGATGCAATTTCTTTGCATTGAACATATACTTGATTGAGTTGGAGATATTCACCTATTCACCTCCTTTTTTTAGTTTCCTCATATTCATGGACTGAAACAGTATTGAAAGGTAAATCTCATTGTCTTCACAGAATTTTAGTTGTGAAATTCACCCTCTTCAATTTAACTTAAGTGCCCTCCATTTTGCAAATGTAAATTCTTAAACAATAGCCAGTTTTGATAGTCAAATGCCCACTGAGAAATGACTGTTGCAACTTTTTGATGTGAAACTGATTATTCTCTGTGGCCTAATATCTAAATACATGTTATAGATGACAGCCACAGAAACAATAGGTTTTGAGAAAACTCGTGGTTTTCTGTTGCAGTAGTTGGATTTGCACCCCTTTCTCAATTAAGATAATGCTTTGAAATGCAAACAAGAATAAAATTCTATAGGAATCACCGTGAAACAGAGTGAAGAGAGTACCTGTGACTCACTTGCAAAGTTCAGCACTTGAATACGATCTCATGGCTCACTAGCCTCTGAGAACCATCGCGCTAGCCTATAAATACATGTACCAGACTGTGAGCTCTTGAAGGACAAGCTCTTGATTGTTCATCTTCATCAAATACTGAAATTTCAAAGAAATTTGAAAGTTTCTGGCATTCGACAGGTGCTCACTAATGTCTGCTAAATGCACAAATAGATTATGCACGATGCCTGCAATTGTTCCAAAGGCTACAGAAATAATTAACAATTCAAAGCACACAGTTTCAGAGTTAAGAAGATTGAAATTTTCTTAATATGGCACATGCTAAAGTTCAGCAGTTTATTTATAGAACGATTTTGTTTCTGTCTCTCTCCCTCATTGCGGCAAATGTTAAACATCAGTCTGTCACGCATGCAAAGTGCCGATCTAATTGGCCTATACGAGCCCTCATTCTCACTTTCAGCATCATAAAGATGTTATATGGATAATCCACTTAGAGGCTCCCCTTCTGTGCTACTATATTTAAAATAGCTGTTGTGTTGTTCGTGGGGATTTATAAAGTGAGTTTCTAAAGATGAGATACCACAGAGTGCTACTACTTCCACTTTTACTGAACCTTTAAAAGATTTTACCTCAGTCGCAGTGGAACTGATTTTTTGACCGTCTGTAGTCTAATAATGCAAAAACGGGAACTCTCTCAGGAAAAGCATTAGAAAAGATGAGGCCTTTTCTGCAATTCTTCAGTGTTGCCCAATGAACTTCTTCTCTTGGGGGCCGTATCTGTCTTTCTAGAGCTCCACATTGTTATTTCTAGCAGAGAGAACAGTCCCCAAGGAGGGAAGGGCTTGAACAAGCTTTCTTTGCCATCTGTTCCTCCCTGGCATTGAGTGTTATGTCACCTATACACAGAGAAAACTGTATTAGAGTGTGTAATACCTTCACACGTCTCAGTATTTCTACCTTTTGATTCAGAACATTTCTAACTTTGAATGATAGCACATAGCCTACAAGGCATTTAAGTCATTGTTTGAGTATTGTTTTAAATAATTATTCTAATTATCACTACAATAGGTGTGAATTATCATTATCCCAATTTATGATAAAGAAAAAGAGTTACAGGGAATTTATGATATATCCAAGTCCCCATAACACATGAGAGATGAGAAAAGATAAAAGTCTATCTTTTTTGATAATTCGAAAGGTCTGACTTCTATAAAACATGGACAACCAGAAGCTTTATAAGAGCATATATCTCAGGCTCTTATCTTAGCAAAATCTCAGCATGGCATAATTAGCCCATAAATATAAATATCCATACCCTACAAGGTTCGTATTTTACCCAAATATTCAATTTTGAAGTATCTTGAAGAAAGTTCCCGACCAGAAATCAAATACATCAAATACACTATTCAAGAAATCTCAGAAGTGTTTCTTTGAATTTGGAAAACTGTGTTTCCTTCTTATCATTTCATTGATAACTATAATTGTATATTGAAATATCCACAGGGTAACTATCTGGTATTGAATATCTACTCTAGCAAATGTGGTATTTAGTATTCACCAAAAGTGAGCAATATTACCACGATTTACAGGTGAAGCAATAGGAGCCAATAGAGATTAAATAACTGTGTCGTGTTCACTAAGCCAGGAAATGGTGAAGTTAAGATTTAAACCTAAGTCCAATCACTTTCCAACTTGTCATCCCAACTCAACACAAATATGTGAATGTTCTATCTCTCATAAAACTTTATGCTCTTCATATAGACATAATCCTTTCAGTATAAGCATCATTAGATCACAATCCACACAAATATACATATTTTCCCTTCATTCTTTTGCATATTTTTAGTATGATAGTTTTGAATACAGAAATTTGTTTTTAGCTTATTCATGCAACTCTAGGGAATATCATTGGGTTATCTCATTTTCAAAAAGTTAAAGGAAATGAAATAAAAAAAAATAAATGTAAGAAGAGAGAAAGAAAACACTTTGCATACTAACACCTAAATCTCAAATGGCACATCAGTTTTAAAATGTGTTAAAGTAAATTAGCTTTAAAAGGTTTAGCCATTAGGGATTTTTCCATTGCCAGTAATATGGTCAATTGAAACTAGTTAAAATATTTTAATAGAAGCTTTCTTTTCATTAGAATTCTTGTAAGACTGGATATAGTCTCCAACTAATAAAGATAATCATAAAATACTTTAGGGTCCTATTTAAGAAAATGAGAGTGACTGCAGCAAGTTGCAGAATTTTATTTTTGACTGAGAAGGGAAATAAGGCAATATTTCTGCTTTATATGGAAAATTAACTGCCTAAATGTGATGCCAGAATGAAAATAAGGTTACATAGCATTAAAATCTGCATCTCATGGGGAATTTGTGTTCAGTACTTTTTGAGCATAAAACACCATAGGTTTTCTTAGGCACACAGCAAGTCAAATGAACATGGCAAGAGGTGAGAAACAAAGGGACATAATGATGTGTTCTGGCGCTGAAAGCTCAAATAGCAGCATGTTGTGTTTTTGCACATGGTGGAACCTCAGTGAACTTAGAAACATACCTCTTCCAATTGCACAGCATTCTTTCTGTTAGATCAGTACCAAATAGCAAAATAATCATGTACATGCCCAGCTTCTAAATGAGATCAATTAATCTAAAGAAATTAGGTAGCATATTCACAATCCCTGAATCAGCTTTTCCCTTTCCTGAAGTCTTTCTTCTGAGAATATTAAATAATGGTGCACACATATAGGCAGAATATTTTTCTTTAAAATGTTGGGACATATGAGTTTTAACATTAGACACAATCAAAAATAGGGTAGGAACCAGGACTAGAATTGTGGCTTCTCTGTGCTTATTTTCCTCCACCAATAAAATGGGAGTTATAATATCTAATTAACCATATAGGGTATGGTGCAAGCTTTTGCACTCAGAAGGTGAATGTATGACAATTGTTTTCTACCCATTTTCACATTCTAGGAGAAACAAGGATGAAAAAGCTCATTCTGCAGAGAAATAACAGGTGTTGGAAAGGTTGAAGACCTTCCCATCATTAATAGTGACATTGTTCCCAGCCCCAGAAGAAGAATGTGTGACAGTGTTCATGTGGATGTCCAGGCAACCTGGCTGCTCTGGCAGAGCAAAGGCTCTTGATGGCATCATCTGAGGGACCTGATTCTGCCTCCTGGGAGAGCTGAATTCCCTATGACTCAGCTCTCCTGAGGAATGGAGCCGCATGGCTGCCCACTCACTATATTTGTGAGTGAAAGGCTCCTTTTTTGAATGAATACATCTGTCAAGGTCATAGTATATCTCTCACATTGATAATACTGTAACGACAAATAGGTTCATCACATTGAACAATCTACAGATATTCAAGAGACTTTTATTTGGGGAACATTTCTTAGTACATCCTTTCTCCATTCTTAAGAGGAAAAGGTGGAAGACAGAGGAGACGAGCCTTGCTCTTGAGGACCTCAGCATCCATTTCAGGAATTTTAAAGACTAATGTTGGAGAGAAGTTTAGTGTATATCTCAGGTTTAGGGATAATATGCCAGAGTGATCTAATATTTGGATCTCTTTATATCATCATGGAACTAAAGTCAAGGTACAGAATGACCTTAAGTGGTGAATCTAGAATTAAATGAAAAGAAAGCATATGTATAACATTTAACAACATAAAATATAGAGAGAATGAACTTCAGGGTCAATTTACGTGTTTATAGTTTTTTGCTTTAAGTCTTTGTGCCGGGGAGTTCTGTGGTACTTTGTGCCTTCATTTGTGCTGGCTTGTCAAGGGCCAGATAGGGCTTGTGTTCATTTCACCTGGGCACCTAAAAATCTGTTAGAATTTAATAAAATTGACCAGAATGCAAGCAGAGTTGTGGTGGGAATATACTTGAGCAATTCAGCATTTCAAGATGTATCTCACTTTGATCAGGGGATTATAAGATAACCCTGGAAACTTTGCGTGTGGCTTGTCTTAGGATCTAGGGCCTGCCTACCTGGTATCACATGAGAGCTTTACACCCGAAGCAGAGTAAATGTACAGAGGTAAATATGCATTCAAAAACTAAACATTGCTGAGTACACAGCTATTTTGACAGCTGCTATGTTTACTTCATCCAATAGGGTGGTGCAGAGCTATTGAGGAATTCTCTGACTGTAGAGATACAACTAGTTAAATAAACCCATTATTTTTAAAGCTATTAAGGAACTTACTTTAACAGATATGTTCAATACCAGTTATAGTCTTATTCCCATAAGTCTAAGTATAATGTATTAGTTATAGGGCTAGGGTTGCCATAACGAAATGCCACAGACTGGGTGGTTTGTTTTAACCATAAGAATTTATTTTCTCATAGTTCTGGCATCTGGGCATCCAAGTTCAAGGTATCAGTAGGGTTGTTTTCTCTGAGAGCCACAAGGAAAGATTCAGTTCCAGGCATCGCTCCGTGGCTTGTAGATGGCAGCCCGCTTGCTGTTCCTTCACATGGTTGTTCCTTCCTCTGTGCACGTGTGTCCCTGGTGTCTCTTTGTGTGTCCTAACTTCTTATAAGGGCCCCAGTCAGACTGATTCTTCTTATAAGGAAATCAAACGGGCCACCCTAATGGCCTCACTTTAACTGAATCACCCCTTTAAGGACCCTATCTCCAAATATAGTCACATTCTCAGGTACTGGGGGTTAGTAATTTGGGGGATGGGACACACAATTCAGCCCATAACAGTAATGAGTGAAATGAATCAACTAATGGGGATAGATGTGCTGTTTGAGTGCACAAGATTAAAACAGGAGTCTGTAGAACTTAGACAAAGAATGCCTACAAGAATGACAAGGATGGTGTTGATTTTATGCCTGTATAGTCAGTAAGGACTGATAAAATCATAAAAAGATATTGATGCATTTTGTTCCCTGTAAATGGTAGCTTCTGTATTGTTATTTTATGTTATGTTATGTTATGATGTTATATTATGTTATTTTTGAGACAAGGTCTTGCTCTTTCACCCAGGCTAGAGTGCAGTGGTGTCATCATAGCTCAATGCAACCTCAAACTCCTGGGCTTGAACAATCCTCCTGCCTCAACCCCCCAACTAGCTGGGACTACAGGTGTGCGCCATCATGCCTGGCTAATTTTTCTATTTTTTGTAGAGTTGGAGTCTATCTCTTGCTCAGGCTGATCATCAACTCCTGGGCTCGAGCCATCCTTCTGCCTCAGCCTCCCAAAGTGCTAGGATTACAGGCATGAGGACGACACCTGGCTTGTTATTTAATATTTAAATCCATTCTGGAAGGAGTAATAGAAATATTATGAGAACATGATCCATTAAAAAAGGAAATTATTTTATAGTATTCCAGAAGGTAATATATGTCTTCTTGCTTATCGACAATAACTAGTATTCCTATTGTTTCTCTCACGTATGGTGAATTTTTAGAAAAATTTAGGTGCTGAGTTTAATCTAAAAGTGAATTTTAAAAGTATTGGCAATAAAGTTTTGGTTCATCATTTATAGAGAAATAAATTTTGTTTTTCTTCCTCTTCCCGAGAGACTTAGCCTATTTTCTTCACATCTGCCCTTTCATTGTGTAAGACATATCTTCACCATCTTTGGACTTTCTAGATTGCATTTTCTTCTGAATGCTTTAGTGAATATAAAATTCACAAACTATTCAAGTCCATTGAACAAACATTTAGTAAGTACCCGCAAGTTCAAGGAAAGCAGGGTGTTAGATTCTATGTGGCTGTAAAAATGAATAAAGCGTGTTTGTAATGATCTGCCAGTGTAATGGCAGAAACAAGATGTGTTAAAAATGACTAGGGTACAAAACAGAATGAAAGAGCTATTAAATATTGGAGGAGCTCTGATTGGGAGTGACTGTTTTTAGCTGGGGCATTTGGGGAAAGCTTCCTGAAGCAAGTGGCACTTGAACCTCATGTAAAAGAACAGTTAGAATTTCATAGAAAAAGATGACAGGTGGGCACACAGGGGAGGGTGTTCTTTAGACAATACAGGTGGACAAGCAGAAAGTACGAATGTACAAATGCAGGTGGAGAAGTGCAGAGATGAGTCAGGAGACACCAAGTGCTGTCCCTTTGAGACTAGCAGAGGGACGGCCCAGCACAGGGTGCTGGGACCCAGTGGAGCCGTGTTAAAAGGCTCTAAATGCCAAGTTACTGAGAAATCACTAGGAAATCAGGCAGCCCAGCTAGCTGCTAAACCTGTCTTCTAAATCCTTTTTCAAGCTGGTTAAATGAGGCAGAAAGCCACATGGTTTCTTTTGACCCTTCTAGAGTGATACGAACAGTAGAATGTGATAATGTTATGACAATCACTATGATTTCTCCATCTAATTATTGTGTTTGCCTGTTTTTCTTGCTTCTGTTCCTGGATGCTAAGTGAATAAAAAATGTTATGAGACTTTGAACATTTAGCTCAATGTTTATTAAGTGCCTGCCGTGTGTAAGGCACAATGCTATGAGAGGTATAAGGGGAATAAAATATGTAGCTGCTAAGGAGTTGAAGTTTTACCTGTCATCCCATTCTAACCTGCATTGTTTTAGTTTCTGGAATTAATAAACATATCACACTAGGGAGAAAGGATGATATAACAGTTAAAAATGTCAGCTTAGAATCAGCCTGAAATAGATCTACCACTGTCTAAGTATGTGGCGGTGGGAAAGTTACTTCAGTTCCTTGAGCTCTCTAACCTCAGTT
Source organism: Propithecus coquereli (assembly GCF_000956105.1). Classification (NCBI taxonomy): domain Eukaryota; kingdom Metazoa; phylum Chordata; class Mammalia; order Primates; family Indriidae; genus Propithecus; species Propithecus coquereli. Next base: position 596,157 of record NW_012149063.1, read on the forward strand.
TCCTCACTGTAAAATAGAGGTAACCACCTCCTTGCTAGTGTTAAATGTGTTAAATAAAAAGTATGCATGTAGAGTACGGCACTTGGCACAAAGTGATATTCAAGAAATGCTAGCCTTTATGATTTCTTTAAGGAGTATTTTTCTCCAGTTTTCTTATTTCTGAGTAGAAAAATGAGAGTCACAGAAGCTGAACAACAGGAGATACAGGGCATGAGGATAATATTTTCTTGTTATTTATTGCTATGTAACAAGCAAAATTTGCTGAATTAATAAAATTTCTTTTGTTTTGTTTGAGACAGAGCCTCACTCTGTTGCCCTGGCTAGAGGGCAGTGGCAACATGACAAAATTAATTTTTCTCTCTCATGGTTCTGTGGGTTGACTTGATTCAGCTAAGGTGTCTTGGAATCTCTCATTATGTTACCATCTAATGGGAGCTAAGGGTATGGTGATATGAAGACTCTACAGGACTGAACATCCAAGATGGCTCACACACACCACAGGCAGTTGATGCTTCTGTCATGTGAGACCTCATTTGGTACTGAAGAATGAAGTACCTACAAATGATCCCTCCCAGTGGCTTGAGCTTCTCAAAGCATAGTGATGGCTTCTGAGAAGGAATCTCCAAAAAGTCGGCATCCTGAGAGATTGGGTGGAAGGTGCAAGGCTTCTTCACCTGCACATCTAGCTACCTGGTGCTCCTTGTGGACTCTCTCTCTCTCACTTTCTCTGGCATCTCATTTTCTGAGGACTTTCCATATGGCCCGGGATTCTCACCCAATGGTACTGTCAGGTATAAACACATTTCTTGCATGATAGCTGGCTTCCAAGAAGCAGAAAGCAAAATCTGCCAGGCCAGAGAAGGGCTAAGCCAAGACTGGCAGGGCTGGGAAAGCATCATTTTTGCTGTATTCCTCGGGAGGAGTTGTCACAAAATCTACCCTGATTCAAGGAGGAAAATAGACCTTACTTCTTGATGGGGGGAGTGGAAGGTGACATTGCACAAGAGCATACAAGATGACCATACTGTTGTCACTTTGCAGCAGTCCTTATAAAAGTACTGTAAATATAGGCAGGATAGACATTAGCTGTTAATATCTTTATTTTTCTAATGAGAAACCTGGGGCTCAGGATATTATAAGTTATTCAAGGTAACTTTCCTGTTAAATAAATGGAAGAGCTTCACATGAAACTAGCCTTCTAAATCCAAACTCAGTCTTCTGGCAAAACTACCCTCTGCCTCTCCTCACATAACTCATCATGAGCTCCCTTCAGAGATGGGAAAAGCCATGGGGGCTGCAGCAGTGACCTCCCCACAACCCCCTACCTGTCTACGTCTCTGCACCTACACCCTGTCCTTTTGTGTTTGTGCCTTTCACCCCATTTCCTGCTATAAGCCTCAGTTTCTTTGCTATAAAATGGTGAGACAAGCACCTTTCCATAGGGTTGAAATGATTCCTTGAGTATAATACATGCAAAGTGCTTAAAACTGTGCCTGATACATAATGTTTATTATTTTTCCACCTATTGTTGTTATTACTATTTAAATTCCTCGGGATAGGAATTTATATCCCATCTCTTTTTCCTTATTGTCCTTTCTAAGCCAACTCTCTTCTATAAAAAGTTTTTGTTTTTGTTTTTGTTTTTGTTTTTTATCTAGGTTAGCTCCTAATTTCCCAAACGTGGGAGTATTTTTCATTTCTTATTTGTTTTCCTAAACTCCCTGTTGCATTTGAAATGCCCTACTTCTCGGTGTCCGTGACTTTACACTCTTCCCTGTCTGCCTTTGGAAGCCACATATAGTTGTGCAGCTTGGAGACTACACAAGGGCACACATCTAAGCGAAAGGGACGCCCATCAGAAATAAGACACAGTTGTATATTTATGATGATGGTTTTCCAGCAGATGGCAGTAACACGTTCTGGTGATTGCAACAATTTTCCAACAAATGTCTTGAGAAAGAGGCACCTTTTCCAATCGACACAAAGGCAACGTGTGGACTGGTAGTGGTTGAACTTCTGTTTTTCCACACCTGCCCTCACCACATAATCTTCCTTTGTCCTTTAAATGGCAGTGAAGTTTTTGGACAGCTGTCTGTATTTATTCTACACACTCTAAGTGGGTAATTTAAGTTGACTCTTACTATTGTAACGACCATCTTCTTGCTAATGAGTCCGGAATCTTTACTCCAGCACGGACTTCTCTGTGTTTCTGTGTCTAGCTGCCTCCTGGACATCTTCACCAGGATGTCTCTGCAAAAACTCAAATTCAACATGTCAAAAACTTAATTCACCTCTGCCCTCTCAAAAAGGAAACCTGGGCATCATTTTTAAAGCCAGATGACTCTGTTGTTCTGAGATCAATATTTTCACGGAAAAACTGTTTCACTTCTATGTATGAATTGTATATTGGGAGGGACAAAGAAGTATATGCTTGTGTGAGTCCCCTGTGTCTTCCATCGGAAGGAGTGTTGCCCTCAGAACTCAGGGTGTGGCATATGCTATTTCCCCCAGCCTTTATCCTAGATCACCTCACTTGTTGTGGTGCATCCAGAAATGAACCCAAGATTGGCGTTCCTTCACTTCTCTGAGGCACCAGTTAGCTTGGGGAAGAGATTCATCCTTTTATCAACTTCATAGAGCCACTAAATTATAATATCTAAAAGTTATGCCAGACTTCTACTTCTCCACTACCTTTATTCATTCTAACAATTACTAATTATGTGCTTAAATATTTTTCAATGTGTTCTCTTCTCTCTACCACCCTTCTCACTGTACTAGTACAGGCTTTTTCTATCCCTCAATCGGAAATTTGGTAAACTCCTTACTACACTTACTATACAGGATGTTGCCATCTTATCCCATTAAAGTTGACCCTTGAACAACATGGTTTTAAACTTCGGAGCTCCACTTATATGTGAATTTTTTTTCCAATAACTACAGTCAGCCCTCTGTATTGGTATATTAGGTGTCCTCAACCAGACACCAATAGAAGATCACAGTATTCACGGGATGTGAAACCCGCATGTACAGAGGGCCGGCTTCTCCTATCTGCCTGTTCCACAGGGCCCACTGTGGGACTTGAGTATATTCAGGCTTTGATATGAGCAGGCAGTCCTAAAACCAATCTCCCACCCCGCAGATACTAGGAGGATTATCTTTTATTATCTGTTATTCACACAGCTGACAGATATATTCTTCTAAAGTACAGGCAGTCCCTGGGTTATGGACGAGATACGTTCCTGAAAATGTTTTTAGGTTCGATTTGTGTGTAACTCGGATCCCTGATGAATAGCACATATACGATAATAATAATACTACTACTGTAATGGTTCATACGTGGTAATAATAATATGGTGTAATACTGTAATAATAATACCCTTGTACCGTAATAAGTTATAGAAATTCTTGTGCTATTTCTTTTAATTCAAGCAAACAGAACATAAAAACAAACTCATACAAAATGTTTAGAGCGGAGAGAGGAGAAATTTCAAAAAAGAATATTAAGGGTTAACACCCAGTGTTGCATCAACAATAGGATAATAGGGATGTTAGGCTTATTTTGATCTTCTGACCAAATCAATAATAACCTTTCCATTTAAATAATTAATACACTACGCTGCTTAGTAATAATTGATGCTTTCATTGGAGAACTGCCTTTCACATGTTCTATTATTCTCACTCTGTAATTGTTCTGACAGTCGAGCAACTGAAGCCTAACATTTTCCCAATGAATGATGGCATCTGGCCTTTCTCGGAACACTTAGTTATTCCTACTTTCGTTTCCATTATTATCACCTTTCTCTTGGCTGCAGAGTCACCTGGACTTGCAGTGAACTTTCACTTTGGAGACAAGGTCAGAAGGGTAAACACAGGCTCACAAAACTGAACGAAAAAGTTAAGACGAAAGTGATGCTGGGCATAAGCGATCGTGTAAACAGTGAGACTAGCCACTAGTCTAAAGATGCTGCACCAGCCAACCACTTGTGCCATGTGCCTTTGTTTACGTGGAAGAAACTAGTTCCTGAATTAATTTAATTGCTTAATTATAAATGATCCTTATGGGGAGACTTGGAAGCCCGTTCGTTAGTATGGAATGCCGTAAGTCTGGTCTTCTGTAACCCAGGGACTGCCCATACAAGTCTAACCCTGTCAACCCTGTTTAATTCATTTTCAAGGATTCTTGTTACCTACAGCATTGAATTCAACTGCTGCCTCTGATTCAACTCTAACATAGCCTTGTTCAGGAAGCTTTCTCTAGCCACACCTTCCAAGAATCTTCCCCCTGTGTTCCCAGGATGCCTGTATTTCCTTATTATATTATTACACACTCCTTTTTATGTTACAATACTCACTTGATGTATCTTTCCCTGACACTGGACTATGAGCTTCTCAGAGGACTCAACCTGTTTATATTCATGGTGCCCAGAACAGTTCTTGCAGTATATTAATTATTCAAAAATATTTTGAATGAGTGAAATATGAGTTTAGAATGTATTGGGTGAAGGGGCTTCACAAAGGAGGTGTCACTGAGTTAGTTTATGAGGGAAGAAATACTTTTAATACACAGAGGGGGGCCGTAAAGACTTCCAGGAAAGGGGTTCTCAAAAGGGATGATAAAATTCCAAAGACATGAATGAGCAAGAGGATTTGTTAATACAAAATGAGACAGTAATACAGCAGAATTCATATGAGGTTTCTTGTCTTTTATACTTTGGTAATTTTCCTTTATTTCTGTACTTCTCTTCATGTCTGTATGAAACTTCTTTATGTTTATTTCAATATTTTTATTTCTCTAAAGACAAGAACCTTTAGAGTCTCAGAGTGTATATGAGCTAGCTTAGCATTTTAAATATAGAAAAATCCAAACATTTTCTTTTTATCAGTCCATGAACATCTTATTTTTTTTTTTCTGGTGACCTCTTCACTCATGGTCCCCCACCGAGAGGAAAAAATTATAAAGCAAAAGGCAACCCACTTTCTTTGGAAAGGCTCAGTAAGGTGTTCTGACAACTTTAAGTGATCCTACAGCTCCCTGTCTCTTAGGAAATAAACATTTGGTTATATCAAAGATTGGCATTTTGCATTCTCACATCTTAAAAACATCTATTTTATCTTCTAAGATTATAATTATTCATTATGTTAAAGAAAATGTACATAAATAACAAAGAAAAATTACCTTATTCTCTTTTAAGTTTAACTTTCCCTTATTTTTCATTGCTTTCCTGGTTTGAAGATGTCTTAAAACTAGAATAGATTGTAGACATCACTGAGAGATGTTATTTAGTTCCGTGCTATTTAAGCCAGAGCTTCCACCAGTGCCTCTGGAACTGCCGCTCCATAATCAGCAGCCTCTTCTGTTACCTGCAACCTCTTCTCCAAATGCTTCCTCCATGCCACCTTGTTGCTTTAACAGAAACATGGCTCTCTCCTACAAACACGACCGTCCCTGATGCCTCCACACCTACCTGGAGGACATTTCTGTTCCTGCCCACTCCTCTCCTGCCTACGTGTTGAAAACCCTGCTCGCTTGAGGTTCATTCCAGTCAGGCGCAGTCTCTTGTATCCCTGCTGCTGAATCATCACTGTTATTTATTAAATTTCAGTTGCTTCCCTTATTTACCAGGGATGCTGACACTTACCTTTGATACTTACATTTACAGCCTTTCTCTGCCTTCCAAGCCCTTCCATTGTCCTGGGACACCATTACAGCCCCTAAGTTCCTAGATTCCCTCCTATTTATGACTTTCTTCTCTACTCTACTTTAGTTTTCATTTTTATGGTCACAACTGGACCCTAACAAGTCCAAGTGCCCAACTCCCTAAAAACTAAAGCAAACATCTCAGTCACCTCTCATTCCAATTTTCTTTGCCAAGTATTCATAGTACGAGGATTTTTTTAAATTCACCAAGATCTCCAGTCTGTTGGTCCTTTTTCTGTCTTCCAATCCACTCCTTCTTTTTTTCTTTCCTTTTAATTCACCTTGCATTCCATGGTGTATCATTTCAATCACTCTCTTAGTTCTCTCGCTGGTAACCTAAATTCCCTTGTATCTCTTCTCTCCCTGACCTTAGCTTGCACTGAAACACATATTTTCTTTTTCTTCTTTTCCTCATAAAACCTCTCCTGGGCTGAAGTCAGCCATCTGTTTTCTCATTGCCTGAACTAGTACTGTGGAAAATGCTCAGACTAAGTCACTCAGCAGTGACTATTGGTATCCCTGCAAATTTAACACGGCCAACCTCAAATGGGCCCAGTGCTGCACAGCCAAGGTCATCTTTATTTACTCTTCTCACTTCCTCCATCTCTTGCAGCATTGAAATTAAACTTTCTTTATTCTCTTCAAATACTCCTCATACTTTTATCAGACTTTACATCCTAACAGAGAAAATAGTGACTTCTGACTGGAACGTTCTTCTCTTCAAACTACCAAGCACACAAATCATCTACACCTACATTAAGTGTAACCCCCCTCCCCTCTGCGACATCATTATGGATGCATTTTCTCTTCCTGTCCCTGCAGGGCTCCCTGCTCCAGCCACATTTCTATCCCCTGTGCTTCCTCCCAGTCCAGGACATTTGCTCAGGTTGTTGTCTTCACCTGGAAAGTTACTCACCTAATTAAGTCCCATTAATTCTTCAAATATCACCTGAAGAGCATTGCATGACTTCCTTGCTGGGCTAATTCCTCCATTTTAGACACCCAGAGTTTGTGTATCTCTCTGGGCTGTAGATCATTGCATATTTATACTGGCTTTTGTGCTTTACTTTTATTTTACTCCCTCACCAGACTGGAAACCACAAAAGGCAAATAATATTTCTTTATTTTGTTTGATTTTATTTCAAATAAAATTACACTATAAATGGCTGGTTGTTCCACATTAGATGTTGAAAGACTAAATCTCTTCATGTACCATATGAGAAAACTTAGTCTGAGAAATGTCAAGTGACTCAATCAAGGCCACACAGCTGACTAGTAGCCAAAGGAGGGCTGGAATCCAAGTTTCTCATTATCAAGCACTGCATTTGTTCCTTCTAAACTCGTATTTCATGCATTTGCATAAGCCTGTAGATTTTTCTCAAAGTAAATCTTTCATAGAAGCACAGTGCATAAAACAGATTAAGAGAGATTAAAGCAGATCACTGCTTTGATTGGAGACAGCTCAATTCAGTCTCATCTAAGAAGCCTGCTTACGTCTCTACACAGGCCCTCTGGACCCCTTGCCAGAGCCCTGAAGAATGACTTGTATCTGCGGGTGGAGGCTTAGAAATAGGTCCACTACATGCACATGTGGATTGCCTGTGATGTCCCTTACAGCCTCATATATGATGCACTCCTGATGTCTGTGAATCCCAAAGTGAGAATGCCAATGTTACTGTCATCATTGGTTGAAATATTTGTTTAAGCAATTTCACCAAATCACATCTACACGTTTCTATCTAAAACAGAGATTAATCTTTCATCAGTCTGAGTCCGTGGACCATGTTTAGCATTCCACCATTTATCAAAACATAAATTTTCGGAACAATAATCACAGCATTTTGGGCATCTGCATCTTCTCTTTATCTTATTTTATTTTTGCCAGTGTCAGTAGTTGGATTACATTGCTGAAATAAAAACAGACAAACTGCATGCATATCCTTGCAGTGACTTTCCGTGACAGTGGGAGAGGGCACCAGAGTGAACTGAAATGAGGACGCTATGCTCATTTACTAGCTAAGGAGAACATACCCACATGCCAGGGCATGGCTGACAGTGTGTATTAACAGCATGAAACACCACTGCATGTTGTCAACTTCAGGGTTTTTTATAATAGTTGGAAACACAAATGTTAAAGTCAATGCCCTGAAAAAAATGGAAACTTCTTTTTCTCCGTTTTGTCCTGTAAATGTTTTTAGTTTCAGCTAACAGTCACAGTAATGAAGATAGTATACATCATATATTTTGGGAGTATTTAATGATGAGATGATTAAACAAATACTAAGAATATCTAGCAATCATTTATGTATATACACACATACATGTAATAATGAATATATATACATATATACAACAAGCATTATAGATACATGATGATACATATTTATATATATATGTATGAATGTGCGTGTGTACAAATTAGAAAACAGTAGTCCCCCCTTACCTGCAATGAATACATTCTAAGATCCCCAGTCGATGCCTAATACCCCAGACAATACTAAGCCCTATATATTTACTATGCTTTTTCCTATGCATATATACCAATCATAAAGTTTAATTTATAAATTAGGCACAGTAATAGATTAAGAACAATAACTAATAATAAAACAGAATAAATGTAACAATATATTGCAACAAAAGTTAAATGAGGGTGACTTAAACACAAGCACTATGATACCATGACGGTAGAGTTGATAACTGAGACAGCCATTAAGTGAATCATGAGTGGGTAGTGTGGACAGCCTGGATGTGCTGGACAAAGGGATGCTTCATGTCCCAGGTGAGAAGGAGCAATACTCAGAACAACATGCAATTTAAAACATATGAATTATTTCTGGAATTTTCCATTTCATATTTTTGGACTGCAGGTAAATGAAACAGCAGAAAGTAAAACTGTATATAATGGGAAGACTACTGTATAGCTTCCTATACAAAAATCTAAAACTTATGAGTAGCTGTTGAAAATATTTTCAACCTATCACTTGATATTTTTTAAATTATGCTTTTGCTTCTTGGCTCATTTACTTACTTTTTACAATTTTTTATTCAAAATATTTAGTCTGCTAAACTTGGTTTGCTTTATTTGATTATATTACTCAATCTGCAAAATAAGGAATGCTAGACTCCCTATATTTGAAGCACGCTTTATACTTCCTTTCTTTGGGAATCTTTTCTCTCTCCACTTTTGAATTACAATCTAATGAAGTAATTTCACAATCTTTACGAGTTGACAAACTGTACTCACTGTATGGTGGCTGAATGGGTTTGTAATTTGGGAGCTCTATAATTGCTAAGATTATCATTATAGGGTGAGCAGAACATGACATTAAAAAACCTCATTTCTTTCTGTCTTTAGCATATAATGTTGATATATTGCTATTTTTTGAAAGTCCCTCATCGACATTTCCCAGGCCTAGGAGTTGCATCTATTAACATATATTATGTTGTATTGCGACCCTTATTTCTACTCTCTCTTTTATGAGGGGGTGGAAACACATGCACAAGGAAAGAAAAGCTAATTCAGAAGTGGAACCAGTGGCAGAAAAGTAAACTAAGCGTCAGATACAGGTTTGCAGTTCTTGCCAAAGTTATCAAAATTTTACCCGAAGCATATTGGAAAATATCACTTATGATAGAAATTCCTTCCCTCTCTTACTCCTGCCTTCTAAACCCCCTGAAACCCACATCTGTTTCCCACTGATAGCTTTTAACACACATCCTTTTAATGTCTTCTAACAGGAAGTGGAAATTGAGCGAAATTTGTGTTCACCAACATTTAAGAGTCACCCTGGAAGGCAGTTGGAGGATTCTGTGAAAGATTCAGACAAGAAAGGCGAGGAAGCATCTTTTGACAAGATGTCACCTAAAAGTGGTCACAGCCAGATCTTTGAAGGTTAGCATAA
>NW_012149063.1:606591-611227 GCF_000956105.1 Propithecus coquereli
ACTACAGGCATGCGCCACCATGCCCGGCTAATTTTTTCTATATATTTTTAGTTGTCCGATTAATTTCTTTCTCTTTTCAGTAGAGATGGGGTCTCGCTCTTGCTCAGGCTAGTCTCGAACTCCTGAGCTCAAACAATCCGCCCGCCTTGGCCTCCCAAAGTGCTAGGATTACAGGCGTGAGCCACCGCGCCCGGCCTAGTACAACTTTTCTAATAGTGTAGCAGGCTATGAAGTTGCCGGTCATCTTGAGCAATGTGGAATGGTCTATGGAATATTACAATTCACAATTTAGAAAGCAAATTGTGCCGTGCTGTAAAACTTTGTTATTCAAAATGTTGTCCATGAATCCAAACACTAGCATCACCTGGAGGCTTATTAGAAATGCAGAACCTTGGGCCCCCCATCAGTCCCACTGAATCACAATCTGCATTTTAACAAGATCCTCAGATGACTCATGCACACATTAAAGTTTGAGAAGCTATATTCTATGACAGAACAGACTGATCCTCTGGGTAGTTTACATATGGTTCAGCTCATTCTGATTCCATTTGATTTAAGTATGCAATTTGGAGTGGGAGGTGAGTGTGGGAAGAGTGTAGAGGAGTTTGCTAATGATGGACTGAGCATGGATTTCTAAATGTATGTAAATTGGGATTTCAATCTCTTTTTCATTTTCAATTCATTTTGGTATGCCCAATTGATATCCTAATATGATTACTATCAGTCTTGAGGAATTTACTCCACATATTTCTTGTCTGTGATTAAACTTTACATGCACTTGGCTGAATGCAAAAGAATTAGATTAGCAGAGGCCAAAAAAAGGGAAGCTTTAGGAATGATTTATGTTCTGATGAAGCTGGCCTGTGGAGATTGTAGCACAGGGGACGCAAAAATGAGGTTGGCAAACTTATCGAAGTTACATGAGATAACAAACTCCACACATCACACCTCTCTTCTCTTTATCTGTGTTTTCTTTGGTTTCCATGCAAAGGTTTTGAAAGGCCTCTTTTTTAAAAGCTCATAAAAGTTATTCTGGAGTATAGCCATTATTTACTATCAAGATATGACTTAAATTTAACAGTGAGCTCAGATTTACAGGTACATTGAAAATATCAAGAGCTAAATTTAAAAACACAGGGTGAGATGAACGTAGCGGCTCATTTTATTTTTATTTCATTTTATCTGTACATTGCACAAGTACTCTAATTAGTATGTATCATTACTTTTAAAAGAAAGAAAATCATTTCACTATGACATCCTTGATTTCAGAGTTTATACGATTATATGAGTGACTATGATGGCCTTATATACTAGTTAAACTTCTTAACTAGCCACAACAGTTCCGTACTTGCAGTAGTATTTATGTATAGCTCTTTCATAAACAGTAGATTTTTAAACTTACACTTGCAATAAATCAATAAAGTGCAGCTACCTAATGTCCTGCATTTTTAAGATTTAGTAAATAGTGTATATTGATAAGTCCACCCCAGGATTCAGGACTAACAATGCCTGTTGGATTAGTTCCCACCCTTGTCCTCAACCGAAGGTCCAGGACAGCACAGAAAGGCTTTATGATTTTCCACAGCCTTCTTTTCTATACCTGATGATCCACTCCCACTCCCAGGTTATGTGCAATTGCTCTCACCACCTCTATTTTGTTTGGTCCATTTCCTCACTTATGTTTTGGTGTCAAATAAAGCAGAATGCTGCAGTGTGCACGTTGGTGCATTCCATTCACATTTACTTTGAGATATACTAGTATGGTTAGTTGTTCCAAAGATTCTAAGAGGACTTGGCTCATATGAAATTAAATGTCAAGCATAGCAAATCCAAAATTTCACAAATTTGGGTGATGTAATAGATATGAAAAAGAAAATAATTCAATCAGTACAAATGATTTTGTTTTTTTTTTTTAATTCAGAATATTATAGGGGCGCAAATGTTTTGGTTACATTATTTGCTTTTGTACAGTTTGATTCAAAATTATAAGTGTATCTATCACCCAGATAGTGTGCATTATACCCATTAGGTGTGAATTTACCCATCCTCTTCCCCCCGCACCTGCTTGATTTCCGTTAAATTTTAACGTTTACATAAAAGTGTCGATTCATTAGTTCCAATTTAGTAGTGAGTACATATGGTGTTTGTTTTTCCATTCCTGTGATACTTCACTTAGAAGAATGGCCTCCCTTTCCATCCAGGTTGTTACAAAGAGCATCACTTTACCATTTTTTATGACCGAGTAGTACTCCATGGTGTACATATACCACATTTTATTAATCTACTCATGTATTGATGGGAACTTGGGTTGTTTTCACATCTTCGCAATTATGAATTGTGCTGCTATAAACATTTAAGTGAAGGTGTCTTTTTTATAAAATGCCTTTTTTTCCTTTGGATAAATACCCAGTAATGGGATCACTGGATCAAATGATAAGTCTACTTTTACTTCTTTGAAGTATCTGCAGACTACTTTCCATAGAGGTTGTAATAGTTTGCAGTCCCACCGAGAGTGTATAAAAGTTCCTTTCTCTCTGTATCCATGCCAGCATCTGTTGTTTTGGAATTTTTGGTAAAAGCCATGCTCATTGGAGTTAGGTGATATCTCACTGTGGTTTTGATTTGCATTTCCCTGATAATTGAGTACAAATTATTTTGACTAATTGTTTCTATTACACTAATATAAAAATCCAATTTGGGAAATTTCCTTTAGATATTTAAAAACAGTTAGTTGGAAAGTGAATAGTGGGAGACTTAGGTACTGACATTTGATCTACATGTATACAGAGTAAAAAACTCTATTTTTTCTACTGAAAAACACTGGAGCAACAAATGCTTCAAATAGCACAGGTGAATGGGTAAGGTAATGTTCACCAAATTTATATTAGTTGGAATTTTTTATGTGGCAATTGCCAGCTTTTCAATTTTATTCTCTAAAACATAATTTTAATTTTAATCTTCTAAGCCATCAACATGAAAAATGCTAATAGAGAAAATATATATTCAAAGTCACTTTTTCAAGGCCTTTGTAATAAACTTGGGAAATTACCTGCTGTATTTCTCTTTTTATTCTGCTCCATTAAAGCTAAATTCATTCCTTATTCTTATAATGGCCATTCATCTCTTCTGACAGATTTTACAAAACAAACTGAGGGTTCTGTTGTTTTCAGTTTTCTACTACTCTTTAAGCAGTGGGATCCTTCCAGTTATTAATGTTTCTAAAATATTGAAATGTGTGTAGTATATGTATTTGTATAAGTGATTGTTATTTACATTTCATGTTTTTGTTTAAAATCAGACATTTTAGAGTAATGTTGTCCAATAGAAATTTCTTTGATAATAACACAAGTGTCCTGTATCCATGTTGTCCAATATGGTAACCACAAGCCACATGTGGCTATTAAACAATTAAAAAGTGGCTAGTGCTACTGACCAACTTACTTGTTAATTTCATTGAATTGTTATTAATGTGTATGTAAATAGTCACTGTATTGGACAGAAAAGTTTTAGAAGATGACATTTGCTCAAGGAACTCATTGTTCATCCTTTTCATAGGAAGTGATCCAGATGCTAGTTATTTAACTTAACTTATCCTTTATCTGTAAATTTACCTAAATTAAAATGTATGCGGCAGAAATACAAAATATCATCTGTGAATACTACGAAAACCTCTACACAAACAAACTAGAAAACCTAAGGGAAATGGACAAATTTCTGGAAACACACAACCTCTCAGGCCTAAATCAGGAAGAAGTAGAAATCCTAAACAGACCAAAAATGAGCAGCAAGATGAAAGCAGTAATAAAAAATTCTCCCCCAAAAAAACAGCCCCAGACCAGACAGATTCACAGTTGCGTTCTACCAGACCTACAAATAAGAACTGGTACCTAACCTACAGAAACTATCCCATAACATCAAGAAAGAGGAAATTCTCCCTAACTCATTCTATGAAGCCAGTATCACTCAGATACCAAAGACAGGAAATGACACAACAAAAAAAGAAAACTACAGACCAATATTCTTTATGAACATGGATGCAAAAAATTCTAGCAAACTGAATTCAACAGCACATCAAAAAAACAATCCAACATGATGAAGTGGGTTTGATCCCAGGGATGCAAGAATGGTTTAACATATGCGAATAAATAAACATGATTGACCACATAAACAGAAACAAAGACAATATGATCATCTCAATAGATGCAGAAAAAGCATTCAATAAAATCCAGTACCCTTTTGTGATAAAACCCTTTAACCAAATAGGCATCGAAGGAACATACCGCAAAATTATAAAAGCCATATATGACAAACCCACAGCCAACATACTACTGAATGGGGAAAAGTTGAAAGCATTTCCCCTAAGAATTGGAATATGACAAGGATGCCCACTGTCACCATTTCTACTCAATATAGAATTGGAAGCCCTAGCCAGAGCAATCAGGCAAGGGAAACAAATAAAGGGAATCTAAATCAGGAAAGGTCAAATTCTCCCTGTTTGCTGACAATATGATCTTGTATCTAGAAAACCCCGAAGACTCCAACAAATAAGTAAATTCAGCAAAGTCTCAGGTTGCAAAGTCAATGTACACAAATCAGTAACATTTCTATGTACTAAAAACAGTCAAGATGAGAGTCA
>NW_012149063.1:613647-615257 GCF_000956105.1 Propithecus coquereli
AGGAATGATATAATGTCATTTGCAGCAACTCAGATGGAGCTGGAGACCATTATACTAAATGAAGTATCTCAGGAATAGAAAATCAAACACCATATGTTCTCACTAACAAGTGGGAGATAAATCATGGGTATACGTGTGCACAAAGCAATGTAAAGGATGAGAAACCAAGAAGGCAGGAGGGTGTGAGGGGGGTGGGAGATAAAACTTACTTATTGGGTACAGCGAACACTATTCTAGTGACAGGCACACCAAAGCCCTGACTTAAGCATTATACAAGGTATCCATATAACCAAAACACTTATACACCCTTACTTAATATTTTGAAATAAAAAGTAAAACGTATGTGGAGAAGTAGAAAGAGAATCTATGTCAGTGAAACAGATTAACAGTAAGTAGCAATAATTCACGTATTTAAAAGTTGCCTTCAAGAGCTAGTGACAGTCTTTTCTCTATAGCATTTTAGTGATAAATTAAAAAAAACAATAATTTCACTTGTGTTCCCTTTCCAATGTGCTGAAAACAATGGTTTTATCATAAAAACAGAACTATCTACTATAAGGCTTTGCATTTTTTTCATAACAACTTTTCTAGAGCATCATTGTTGTGGGAATATGTATCCTCTCAGGTCGGGAAGCAAGCCATTCTCTAAAGACCTAAGGTTAACAAAGTTAAATGAAATGGAGTAACAGGATACTTTAAAATTAACGGTACCATTCCTTTAATAAAAAAAGGCTTCACTGGGAAACTTATAAATAAATCAGACATTTAGTCACAGAGCAGCTCTAGCAAAGACCATCAACACCATTTGTTCTGCTCGACTGATGTGTACCCTCTAATGAGACCTGGAGGATAGGATTTGAGACCTATCTCTGGACACATTGCAGTGGACCCAAGACTCCCAACACTGGCTTCTGCTGACAAACTTGCTTTCTCACCCACTGTACCTTATTTCATGACCCAGACCATCTCTAGCAAAGCAGACTTTTTATTGCAATCCACAGGAGACATTTCATTGGGAAAATATTCTTATTGTCAGTGGATCACCATTTAAAACAATCCTGTGGTGATGCCCTTTGCAAAGTAAAGAATCATTTTTCATATTAGTAATTATCTCTAATTGATCTGTTTATCCAGTTAAAGTTTTTTTCCTCTTTCTTAAAGTGGGATTCATCTGCAGTTTCTCAATGACTCCCACATGTTCCTTTTCATTGCTATAATAGTCAGTGAGTCAAAACAAATTCCAGAGTTAAATCATGGGCCCAGTAGGAAGGGGCAGCTGAGAGTTTGCTATTCTGAGGAATATGTAATGACAGGTCTATTCATGAGGTCGTTCACATGGTAACTATAAATCAGCTCCTTGGAATGCTGGAAAATTGCCCTTGATTAATAATCAGAATCCCAGGAATTCATTTAGAGCTTGTGCATGGTCATACTTAATTTTAAAACATGATGCTATCGGCCGGGCACAGTGGCTCACACCTGTAATCCTAGCACTCTGGGAGGCTGAGACGGATGGATCATTTGAGCTCAGAAGTTCGAGACCAGCCTGAGCAAAAGCGAGACCCCATCTCTACTAAAAAAAATAGAAAGAAATTAGCTGGACAACTAAA
>NW_012149063.1:615477-615798 GCF_000956105.1 Propithecus coquereli
CAAATAAGTAAATTCAGCAAAGTCTCAGGTTGCAAAGTCAATGTACACAAATCAGTAACATTTCTATGTACTAAAAACAGTCAAGATGAGAGTCAGATAAAGGAATCAATACTATTCACAATAGCTACAAAGAAAATAAAATACCTAGGAATATATTTATCCAAGGAGGTGAAATACCTCTACACCAAGAACTAAAAAATATTAACGAAAGAAATCGTAGATGACACAAACAAATGGAAAAACATTACTTGCTCATGTGTTAGTAGGTTCAACATCATTAAAATGCCCATACTGTCCAAAGTGATTTACAGATTCAATACC
>NW_012149063.1:619747-621059 GCF_000956105.1 Propithecus coquereli
TGATTACAATAAAATGACTTATTAGCAATAAATGTTAAAACACAAATAATAACAGTCCATTAACCTTTCTCTTTGTGTAGTTATTACAAAGAGCTACATGTTTCTATATTTGGCTCTTTTTCTAGAGCTATAAATATGGATATGGGGCTAAAATCATGCTCTATGAATAAATTCTGCATGTCACAGTTATTATTCTTTATTTGCAACTTCTAAACTGATGAAATAGTATATGAGGACTCAGGAGAGTACAAAAAGTCCTAGCCAGAGGGTCTCAGGAATTCTTGAAGAATAGCAAATAACTTTGTATTGGCTAAGATGAAAAGCCAGTTCTATTTTTTGAAGATCATCTTTAAAAATAAAAAAATCAGATCTTGCCAAAAACAATAGGAAACTCACTCTGTTAATAGTTTATTTAGTCTAATATTGCAACACTTCACATTCTACATAGTTTCTGATTTATTATGGGATATGTAATCATTCTCAGTGATTTTGTAAGACTGTTGCTTTTCATAAACATCAGGGAACAACTTGATACACCACCTCTAAACCTATTTTATATCATCACTTCACAATACTTCTGACTCATTACTTAAATATCTTCACTCTCCATCCCTAGTGATGACATCCTGCTCTATGGGAAGATGGTGTCAGAACATGAAGCCCATTGCTTTTAGTTATGTTATAGATGGGAAACCATTAAGGAATTTGAATGTCCCTAGATTTTTGTTGGAATAGTTTAGAATAAAAACTTAGAAAATGAGTGGAAGTTCATATGATCATACTTTTTAATGAATGGAGAATTCTGGTGAGCCTAAATTAATATTTCATTGAGAGTTAGAAACTGTTTTTCTTAACTTTTTGGTGGCTATTTTAATCCCCATCCTTGCACTACCTCAACAAACAACCTTATCTTGGCTAATTACTGATATTTTTGCTTTTGAGATTTATTCCATCTACACATTTTAAAATAATCCCATTTTCTCTCAGAAAAATAATGAAGGACTTTGTATACAATTGTGTTTCCTGTAATTAAAAGAGTAAAACATGAAGTGCACTGTAGCCTATCATTTCTTTATTTTGTTGCCTACAACTGTCACACCTACTATCACCATCTTTTTGTAAGTAATGGAAAGTTTTTTAAAAATGTAGAAGACAGAATTGATCAAAATGAAACTTAAAAACACTCCCTTCACCAAAATGGTGGACACATGGTTATTAATTTCATGAAAGAGTACAATTAGCAGAACGGAACTTTTCAAAAATTACTGAAAGATATAAATCAATAGAAATTCCACAGAGAATGAATGAAAAG
>NW_012149063.1:621109-622279 GCF_000956105.1 Propithecus coquereli
TTATTAGCCAAGCATGGTGGCGCATGCCTGTAGTCCCAGCTACTCGGGAGGCTGAGGCAGGAGGGTCGCTTGAGCCCAGGAGTTAGAGGTTGCTGTGAGCTACGCTGACGCCACGGCACTCACTCTAGCCAGGGCAACAAAGTGAGACTCTGTCTCAGGGAAAAAAAAAAAACCATGATGCCATCAAAGAAAGATCACAACAAATATAAATATCTCTCTTTTAAACCATTCATTCATTTTACCTTCTTGAAATTGGAAATAACTAAATATTATTTTTAAGTATTCTGATTGTAGAATGTCAAATGTGTACCTATTTCTACAGAATATTTTTGATATGCTGTTGCCACTTGCCCATTCATCTATTCATTCATCCAACAAACAGTTATTGAATGCCTGTATGTGCCAGGTACTATTCTAGGTGCTTGGGGACATCAATGAGTAAAAGACAAAAAAGAATGAAAAGGAAAAATCTTCCCTTGTGCAGCTTGAACTCCAACAGGGAGATGCACAATAAAAATAACGAAGAACTAAACTATATATCAGAAGGTAATAAGTACCATAGAAAATACAGACAGAGTAGAGGGAACAGGGCATGCGGTGGAAGTTTGTCATTTTAATCAGGATGGTGAGGATCAGCCATAATAGCAAGGTAACATATAAACAAAGACTTGAATAAAGTATTTTCTGATTTTTTTCATTTTAAAAAGTAAATAAAGTCATATTTTGTGAAGGACAAATATATCTAATAAGATTTGAGGCAGAACCCTCTCTTGGTGATTCTAGGCCCCAAGATTGGAGTGACTGTAATGCTGGTTTTATGCAACCACTCAAGGACAGAGAAAACACACACAGCAGTAAAATCCTTCTCCCTGACCACTGTTGCCCATGTGAAGTGTATGGAACTACTCCTCCCTTGGTGTCTCAACTGCACTGTGTGGATTTGGGGTACTGTTCTATTCTGTTCTGCAGAGAACAGGCCCAAACAGGAGGGCAAAGTGTTGGCTGAAGACTTGGAGCCACATATGGGAGCCAAACCAAGAATTGGTTATTTTAGGGAAAGGTACACAGGAATAGTGTTACCTAATAGGTTTGAAATTAGAATGTCAGTACAAAGGTGAAACACAAGAAACCCACATCTTAAACTGAGTCCATGACTCCATGTGTCTATTC
>NW_012149063.1:625489-626834 GCF_000956105.1 Propithecus coquereli
GAATGTGAGCTCAAATTTACAAATTAAAAAACTCACAGGAAAACAATCCATTATGCGTAAGAGTCAGTACAAAATGCAAACACAGAAGTAAACTGTCAAGAAATTCAGATAAAGGAATTATCAGTAACAGAATATTAAGCCAGTGACTAAAATGTTTTATAAAGGATACCATGAAAAAGACCAGAATGGAGCAATATATTATAAAAACAAAAAAGTTAGATTTGAGAAAGAACCAAATACAATTTCAAAAGTATAGAGATTTTTAAAAATTCAAAATATGTGTTACACAACTAATTACAAATTGCTGAAGAAAGACTTCATGACCTAAAAGACCTAAAAGATAAATCTGAAGAAATTGTAGAGAATATAAAACAAAGTAATAAAGATATGAAACATGAAAGAGAGATTAAGAGATACGAAGGACACAATAAATAGCCTAATGTATATTTAATTGAAATCCCAAAATAAGAGAATACAAGAAAAGAAATATTCAAGGAGATAATGACTGAGAATTTTATAGAATTGATAAAGGACCTAAATCTCAGATTCAAGATGCACAATGAAGAAATATCAAGATAAAGAGTCCATACCTAGACAGATGATAGTGAAACAACAGAACACCACAGAATCACAGAAAGAAGAGAAGCATCAAAACAAACAGAGAAAGAGGGAAGTTAACTTTGAAAACTGACAACTAAAATGATAACTGACTGCTCAATGGTAAACATAAAATCTGGAAGAGTGTGAAGTTACATCTTTAATATGATGAGAGAGCAATAATTTTTGACTTCAAATTTTATATCCAACTAAATTTTAATTTAAGAATGAGAACAAAATAAGCACATTTTAAAATAAACCAAAGCAGAGAGAGTTTACTGTTAATAAACTCTCATTTAAAAAGTGTCAGAAATATACTTCATAAATAAATAACATAAACAGGAGAATGGTTCAAGATACAAGAAAAAATATTGACCAATAAAACTGTTGAACTTGTGGATAAATCTGACAAACACTGCCTGTATAAAACGGTAATAACTTAGGGGATGTGGAGGAAAGGGTTAACTCAGCAGGCTTGGGATGTACAAACCCCACAGTTCCAAAGAAAAGACTAGTCTTCGATAAACCCCTGGGAAATACCCTGTGATCCCTTGCAATATCAGGCCTTATGAGAATGTCTTTGTGTACCTGGGGCATTGATCCAGGCCAGATGGCTTATGCCAACAATGTGATTTATGGTGTGGGCCTTGGGCTGTGCTGTATCAGTTTGATCCCTGGAAGGGGAGATGGAGACTGAGTAACTAAGGTCAGCCACGTAGATGCCCCATACTTATGTGACCAACCCCCA
>NW_012149063.1:631273-632018 GCF_000956105.1 Propithecus coquereli
GAAGCAGAGGGAAGAAGCCTATGCATCTACTATACTGTTTAAGTATATATGTGTAATAGCTTTGAGGCTATCCTTTGTCTCCATTTTTTCCAAAAACACCAAATAGATATGTGCACCCACACACAAAAGTCCACTAAAAATAGATGATTTTCCATTACTTTTAGAAAAAATGTCAGGAATCCAGAATCCTTGCCTTTCTTCGCCCCCTACAATCAAAGCAGCTTGTGTAGTGTTATCAATTTCATGTACTTAGAGAACAATGAAGTTCCTCGGCAGGGCTGCTGGTAAAGTTATGAAAAATGTTGCGAGGAAAAAACATTATACGAGTACACAAGCCCATGTACTGGTGAAAGAAGAAAATACTGTACATCTTCTTCTTGGCCATAGTAACACATTTTAGCTTGATATCTGTCTAGGATTTTTGGTGAAAATATCGTAGGAGAGACTATTAAGAGTGAAAAAAATCTATGACAACTGCTTCTCTTCTTGAAAAAGCATCAAATGTGAAGTTATTTATCTGCTTTAAAAGCACTTTAAAAAAGTATTCTAGTTATGCTGTAACATAAAGAGAGTTTGCCATCAGAACCCATACTTTGCACCTAAAGACAGCAAAATTGGAGTCAATTATATGTGTCTTCTCAGCTTACAAAGAGTAAATATTCTCACAAAAGGCAACTGAAAATAGTCAATTTTAATAGTACCCTAAATTTTTAGTTTCTGAGACCATATGGTTTTATTTATATTT
>NW_012149063.1:632068-634576 GCF_000956105.1 Propithecus coquereli
TCTATCACAAATCCCCATCTGAAGAACAAAGTCTAGATTCTTTTATAGATTTGCAAAGGGGTGAATTCAATGTTTGTTCACATTACTCCTAAGCCACCTGGATTGAGTCCCAGTGGCCATAGGACTTGCATTAGTTGTTTGCATTTTAATTGGCTCATAATAAACAATTCAAATACCTTAAGTGACATTGGAAATCTTTAATAAAGAAGGCTCTTATTAAATGTTAATTAATGTGCTGAATTCTTATTAAGGCCAGGTCATGCAATAGGATAAGAAATAATAGGAAGCAAATTCTGGGGCAGAAAAAGGTTAACAGAAGTATAAAGATAATAGGAAAACATTCTCTAAGAAGCACAGACATTTCCATTTTGAGGGAGAACGCTAACACCAATTATGTGTCAGGCATAGGCATTGGCAATGCATGAACTCTGCACTCTGAACTCTTAAGTCTTATGGTCTGGCCCAGATGTTCTCAAGTCACCCTCTTAGCATGATTATTAAAATGCACATTTCTCAATACAACCTGCAGTTCAAAGCAAACTGAAGCTTGCTTTAAAGATGTGGTTCCTGCCCCCCGTATAATGGGCTTTTGTTCTGGTGGGAAATGCAGACAATAAGTACATAAACCCATAACAAAATTGACAATTGGAACATCGTAGGGTAAAGAAAGAAAACTTAGGTGCATGGAGATTGATATGGGATTACTAGGGACAAAGGAACCATTTTACCCTAAATTTTAAAATTCAGTGTCTAGCTAGGAGTTAGCTCAAAAGAGTTAGCTCTTGAGTCTGGCAAGATATTTTTGGAGCAGTTCCTGTGTTAGGCTGTCAAGTGATTGTAAAGGTGATATCAACTCACTTTTCCTGATGTCAGATTTGTAAATCAACTTCAACTCACTTTTATTTGTAAATCAACTTCAACAATTCCCGAAGTAAGCTACGTGTGGCTGACAATACTTTCTGTGACAGTAATGGTCCAATTGTGTACTTTTGTCTCTGATGGGCCAGGACATGCTACCCGCAAAATGTGGCACCTCAGCATATTGAATATTTTAAGCTGAAGGAATTTGAGACACAGCATGTGCAAGACGGATGTTCTAATCTGATCCTGAAATCGGTCGTAAGACCTGCATGTGAGAGGTGCCCTCCCTGTACCCAAAAGAAAAGGGCATTCTTTATTCCCAAGACAAGGAGACACAGAGACACAAAGTTCCTACCTCCTCCTTCCACCACCACGGTTTACTACACTTAGCTCATACCTTCGTCCTATCAGTTCTCTAAAATTTTCCACTCTTCATCAAAGCAAGCATAAAAACACTGGAGTTTAACCAATTCTTTGGGTCTTCATTTTCTTATGAAGTCCCCTGGGTCACATAAAACTTATATTCAATCAATTTATATGCTTTTGTTAATCTGTCTTTTGTAACAGCGGCCTCAGCCATGATCCTGTGATCAGTAGAAGGAAAACACAGTTTTCCTTCCCTATATCGCACTACCTTTTACTTCCTCGAAGCAATAGATTTGATATCTTCTATACCCAACGTTATTGGGACTTGAAGAGCAAGAAGACAAATCAAATAATAATTAATCAGGACCTGGAACACAACATAATAGAAACTTCAACTCTAGATATGGGAATAGCTATTGCAGTAAGAGAAAAGGAGCCTGCGGAGAACTGTTCACCACCTTAACACACCCCCTCCCTTGTAATCACTTTGAGAAGTACAAGATTCTGCAAAATAGAAAATGCTTAGGTGTCTAAAAAGGAAGTTGGTGTTCCAGACAACTGGCACTGGAGTAACAGATACAATTATCCCAGAGTGTCTTCTTCGGCCACCCCCCGCCAAAGGAATCCCTCCTTGAGCTTCACAGGCACCCTCTGCATGTATCTATATGATGATTCTGGGGTGCTTCACACTGTGTTATGATTTATCTGTTTGCTTTATTCATAATTACATAGCAATGTGTGCCCTCTATGGAGTGTATTTCAAAATACTTGTTGAAAGAGTAAATGAATGAATGAATTTTACCCCCAGAGAGAAAAATACTATGAATCATTACATGTGGTTATAATTTGTGAGGATATGGAAGTACGCTCATTCATATACAGACTCAATGTGGTAAAATAGTTGAACATAAACGCTGGTGATAGGCAAGCCCAGGTTAAATCCTGTCTTGGACACTTACAGGTTCTGTAACCTTGAAAAAGTCATTTAATCACTGTAGGCTTCAGTGTCCTACTCTTTAAAATAATAAAGTTAATAATAGCTACCTCCTTAGGCATATTGCAGGTCTTACCTGGAATATTGCATAAAAATAACTTACCACACTACAGAGCACTCAAAATGACACTAGCAATTTTTAATAGCAATTTAAAACACATATTTAGTTTGCAAGCTATGGAAAGTGCATTCTTAGAAAACTTCTATAAGATATACCTATAATTAGGGTGAACTATTTTAAAATATTTCTCTAACACATTTCCAAGTTCTTTGATTTGACAAACAGT
>NW_012149063.1:647201-647804 GCF_000956105.1 Propithecus coquereli
GTTAAGGACATAAGTCGTTTGTCAGTTTATGAGTTTATGTGTTGCAAATATGTCTTCCCTGTCTAAGGCTTGCCTATTTATTTTTTCTTGGTGGCGTAAAATGAGCAGCAGTTGAAAATTTTTTATCAAATCTAATTTCTATTGTTATATTTTATGGTTAGAGCTTCCTGTGATACCTGATGTCTTCCTACTCTAGGATTGCAAAAATATTCCTATGTTCTCCTCTAGTAGTGTTACAGTTTTGGGTTTTATGTGTAAATCTGTGATCTATCTTGAATTAATTTGTGTGTATAGTTTAAAGCAGAAGTCAAGGGTTTTTTTTATTCTCATATGTATAACCAGTTGTTTCAGCAACATTTGTTGAAAAGACATTCCTTTCCCTATAGAATTGCTTTGGTGCTCTTGTCAAAATAATTTCACCGTGAAAGTATGTGCCTATTTCTGTACTCTCTATTCTGTTCTTTGATGTATTTTTTATTCTTTCACCAATACCACATTGTCTTGATTCCTATAGCTTTATAGTAAAGATTAACATCATGTAGCATATGTCTTCCAAGTTTAATCATGTTTACCAAGTTCCTTTGGCTATAGTGCATTGCATTC
>NW_012149063.1:647854-649503 GCF_000956105.1 Propithecus coquereli
GGGATGTTCAGAGATACCTCCAACTACATGTACAGGATATTCAACCACAAAAATTACCATTTAAATGACATTGCACTTAATGGTTTTGTCAGTAAGGTTCCAATCAGGAGACAGGAACCACACAGTAATTTGGACAGGGAAAGTATTTTTAAAAGAATTATTACCTGTAACAGGAGATCAGAGTAGCAGGTGATTGGCTACAGATTGGTAAAGAATACTCTAAGGCATACAGAAATAGCAGATACAGGAAACAGCTTCTATCTCTAAGGGGAACACAGAGCACCCAAGAAAGAAACAAATCTGGAAATGGGTCCCCTTCTCCAAGGCTGATATCCAGGCCTCATCGGAGAGAGCACGACCATGGTCGACTGCACAGTGGAGAAGTTCTTTGAGAGGCTTCTCTGGGAAATGGAAATTATTCTCCGAGGTGCTGAGGGAGGCACCATGGACAGGTGCCATTTGCTGCTGGCCACAATGCACTGCAGGAGCCTGTCAGGAGAGAAGCTGCACAGAAACCACGAACTGTCTCTTCTCCAGTGCCTCCCTGGGGTCCTCTACCATCTCAAGGTAGACGGTACCTCAATCGTTTTGCCAACTAGCAAGGGAGAAACGTTCCCCTGTCGCAAGCAGAGTCACAGAGGGTGGGTGGCTTTGGAGCTGAGAGGAATAGAATGATCACTGGCACATTGGTATAGCAAGAACATTTAGATGTATTATACCATTTTATTTGTCACAATCACACAATAAGGGTACATTACATTTTTTATTCTTATACCATGGATAAGGTAATTTAAAATATTTTTATGTAATTATTTATAAAAGATGATTTAAGACTACATGATTTGCCCATTATTATAAAAAGTAAAATTTGCAATCTAGTCATTGAAAGCATTGAATTTGGCACCAGATTGTTTGGATTCCATTTCTGGCCATTAGCCTTTGGGCAAAATATGTTGGAAAAAATATATAACATCCATATATCTCTGTTTCTTCACTAAAAACAAAAATTGGAATTACTCATATTTTACCTCATATATTTCTTATGAAGACTATATTGGATGTTGTTTTCAATATGCTTAGAATGTAACTGGCACATAGACAATGCTCATAATGCTCACTTCTAGATTATTGTTTTATCATCATATATTATTGAATTACTTCTTTCATCAAAAAATCTTAAATATCTGGGATAAAGCATAAAAAAGCTACAAGATCCTGGGAAGAGAATCAGTCACATACAAAGTAACACAAGTCAAGCTGTACTCAGAGTTTGTCTCCAACATATGCAATGCTAGAAAACAGAAGAATAGCATGTGCAGGTTTCGGGGGAGGAGATTATTAATAAATAATTCTATTAACAGGCTGAGTGTGTCATTTTCATATGCAGAGGCAACAGATAAATAAGATATAAAATACTCTGTCCTTGGAAAAGTCATCTACTCCTAAATGTATACTATCTGATAACAAATCACAAAAATGTCTCCTATTCAAAAAAACTTTTAGTGGGGTTTATTGTGTTGTTCTCATTATAAATCTAATACATAATTTGCTACTGGAAAATAGGCAAGAGTTCAAAGGACATAAAAATCACTTATAATTCTACCCAGAGAGAAACATGAATGTATTATCTCTTAGGTTTTTACTCTACA
>NW_012149063.1:655677-656992 GCF_000956105.1 Propithecus coquereli
ATTTATAAAAGGTCAATACTTATGGCAATGCCTTTTAATGAAAATACTTAATCCATTTACATTAAATTAATGATACATTTGCATTTGTCTACTCTGATGTTTGATTTCTATTTGTCCCTTTGGATTTTCATTTCTTTGCCTTTCGTTAGTGAATTATTATTCAAATTTATCTCCTCTTAAATTTCTATTAATTGATTTTCATTGTCAATTACATTTCTATCATTTCTATTTCTACTTGTACCCACTTTTTTTATTTTTAGCGATTGCTGTACGTGTGTATATGCGTCTTTTTCTTACCACAGCCCACCTTCCAAAAGCGTCTAGTACTTAGGAATATAAGAATCTTAAGCCATAAACTTCTAATTACTACCCTATTTTCTTTGTGGTCATATATTTTACTTTTACATATAATATAATGCAGTTTATAATGTAAACTGCATATTATGTAGTTATTATTTTGACATTGTGGTCGACATGTTCTATAAAGTTGCTGAATTCATGAATACTGAACCATTGATCCTAGAGGAAATTTAAGGTTAGGTTCCTGCTCGTCTCTGGTCACATTTTCATGAACTAAAAAATACATAACCTTGTTTTATGTGTTTCTTTTTAAAGATACCTTATTTCATATATAGTTGATTCGCTAAAATTGAACTCATAGCCAACAGCAGTATAAGTAATGCTTGAACAATTTAAGGTTAGGTTCCTGCTCGTCTCTGGTCACATTTTCATCAACTAAAAAATACATAACCTTGTTTTATGTGTTTCTGTTTAAAGATACCTTATTTCATATATAGTTGATTCGCTAAAATTGAACTCATAGCCAACAGCAGTATAAGTAATGCTTGAACAAGGCTTATGTAATATGTATATTTTCTCCATAAAGCTCATATACATATCATAGTTTTCTTATGCTTAGGAATACTAGACAATACTTCAGCACTACCACTGGGGAATATTTTAAACAGTGAAATCACCAATGAAAAGCACAAATACAAAAAAATACATGGCACTAAATAGACCACGAAAAGGGCACATGTTTATAGTATGAGAACTGAAATAAGAAGGCAGAGTGTGAGCTTGCTCAACCTCAGTTGGGAACAAACACATCAGGTAACTCAAATTTCTTGCCACTCTGAGCATGGCAACAAATCACCACAAAAGTGCTGCCAGTATTGATTTCAGAATTACAAATAAATTTTCCCAAGAAGGTGAGTCCACAAATATGGGATTGAGATAATGAAAATTAACTGTTTGTACACTTGTCACCCATACATATATGCTCACATACATATATATTCATATATATACATTT
>NW_012149063.1:657042-659187 GCF_000956105.1 Propithecus coquereli
AAATACAGTATTGCTATTATTATTTTGAATAGTTATCTCTTAGATCAGTTAGCAATAAGAAAAATAAAAGTTTTTGTTTTACCTTCACTTATTCCTGATTTTTTTTTCCTTATTCACTGATTTTTTTTTCCTTTATGTGTATCCAAGTCTCTGACATATATCATCTCTCTAAAGAAATTCTTTTAACATTTCTTACAGGACAGTTATACTGGCAACAAATTACCTCAATTTTTGTTTATCTGAAAAAGTCTCTATTTCTTTTTCACATCTGAGGATACTTATACATGGTACAGAATTCTAGGTTGTGGGATTTTTCTCTCAACACATTAAGTATTTAACTCCACTGTTTTCTTGCTGCCAGGCAATCTTAGTCCATTTTGCATTGCATAAAAGAATATCTCAGGCTGGGTAATTTATAAAGAAAGAGGTTTATTTGGCTCACAGCTCTGTAGGCTGTACAAGAAGTATGGCACCAGCATCTGCTTGCGGGGAGGATTTCGAGGTGTTTTCATTCATGGAAGAAGGCAAAGGGGAGCCAGCATGTCACATGGAAAGAAAGGGAGTAACAGAGTGAGGAGACAAAGGTGTCAGGATCTTTTTAACAATCAGATCTCTAAGAACTAATAGAGTGAGACTCACTCATTACCAGACCATTCATGAGGATTCTGCCCCCATGACCCAAATACTTTCCAGTAGGCCCCACCTTCAACATTGGGGATCAAACTGCAACATGAGATTTGGAGGGGACAGATATCCAATTATATCACAGGGTTTCTGAAGACAAGTCAGATGTAATTCTTATCTTTGTTCCTTGATAAGTGAGGTGATTTTTTAAACTCTAGTTTCTTTCAATATTGTTTCCTTATCTTTGATTATCTATAGTTTGAAAATGATGACCAGGTATAGTTTTTCTGGCATTTATTGTGTTCAGTGTTCTGTATACTTCCCGGATCTGTGGTTTGGTATCTAAAATTACTTTGAAGGAAATTCTTAGTCATTTTTGTTTCAAATATTTCTTCTGTTTCTTTCTCTCTGTCTTCTCCTTCTGGTATTCCCATTACATGTATTTATAATTTTTGTAGTTGTCCTACAGTTCTTGGTCTTGCATATTCTGTTTCTGTTATTTTTGTAGTCTTTTTTGTTGTTGTTGTTGCTTTGTTTTTCAATTTGGGTGGTTTCTACTGAGATATCCTCAACTGAAAGATGCTGCCCTTAGCTGTGTTCAGTCTATAAATAAGCCCATCAAAAGCATTCCTCATTTTTTATAGTGCTTTTAATCTCTAGCATTCCTTTTGGATTCTTTTTTAGAATTTTTATCTTTCTACTTACATTGCCCACCTGTTCTTGTATGCTTTCTACTTTATCCATGAGGAACTTTAGCATATTAATAATAGGTATTTTAAATTTATAGTCTGATAATTCTGACATCTGTGCCATATCTGAATGAATTTGTCTCTTCTAACTGTGTTATTTGCCTTTTAGTATGTTTTAATTTTTTCTTCATAGTCAGACATGATATACTGAGTAAAAGGAACTGCTAAATAAGTCTTTAGTAGGTCTTTAATAGTGTGGTGGTAAGGTGTGGGAGGAGGGGAAGCATTTTATAGTGTTATAATTAAGCCTCAGTCTTTTATTCAGCCTTTTATTCAGCCTGGATTTTGGACTAATATGTGCTTCTCATTCCCCATCTTCCCCACTCCAACTCCTTAGGTGGGACAGACAGCGCTAGAATTGGATGTTTCCCTTCTCCCAGGTCATTTAGGCTCTGATTAAAAGCCCAGCAGGTTAGGCTCTGGTTAAATAGTTTCTCCTTGATGGCAGATCTTGTTCAGAAGTACAGGATTCTCTAGTGTCCTTAAAAATTTTCCTCCAGCCACAAAAAGCATGAGGGGATTTCTCTCTGATATTCATTGAGAGGACCACATAAGTGCTCCTAGAGGCAAAACTCACAAAATTGTGGGGGCCTTCCTACGACTGGGTCACCCTGGAGTTTTTAACTTTCAGAGTTGTCCATACCAAGCCTCCAACAATTTGTTAGTTATAGTTCAGGTTTACCTTCTCCAGCACTGGTTCTTGTAGAGGTTACTGTTCCTGAATTTCTGCTCTGCTAAGCTATAATTCCCTGTATTTACCTATCAGACTCTC
>NW_012149063.1:663797-704998 GCF_000956105.1 Propithecus coquereli
CTTTTTATAGCAGAGCCTGGTAGCTCTTTCTCAGTTAGTCTGTACTCCCTTCAGACTTCGGTAGAAGCCACTCACCTGTGCTTGTGGTGGGGCGTGGATGTGCCTATTTGCTCCTCTGTCCCATATTCATTTGTACCTGGTCACTCCCTTGTACCCACAGTGATTGTGAGGCTTCTCTCTTCAATCCTGCCCCCAGTAGATCTCATTGCAACTCAGGGAACTTCTGTGGGAAATAGATGATGGGAATTTTATGGGTATTTTAAAATGCCACACCAGCCCAAACTCCACTTTTAAGAATAATGAAAGCTCAGCTATTTCCATTCTATCTACATCTATGGTAGCTTACTCCTCCCACTGATGTGCTAAAGCTGAAAGCAGTAGTGGTTGCTTCTCTCATAGCCAGAGCTTGTCTTTTTTCATTTTAATTCTTTAGGATTTTTTCCTAACCTTAGTTTTCAGATGGACTTAAAACAATACTATAATTTTTTACAGTATTCATCTTGTTGTTATTATAGGGGTGTGTTCTTACAATTTCCTGTATCCTAAGGGGAATCTGAAATCACACTGACATTTAATGTGAACACTTTCTTAAGTATTTTTCAAATCACATTTTTTTAAAAAAATGACTGCTCAAAAATCCATTCTTTAGATGTATATTAATTTGCTTAACAAATTCTCAATTTATAGGCATTTAGTTTAGGTTTCTGCCCTTATGAAAATGCTCAGTTTATATTTTTTAAATCAGTTAAATATTTATGTGTTGCTTAACCTCAATCCAAATTAACATATTAATATAAATTTAAATAGTGAGGCACTACATTTATCCATCAGATCTGGAAAACATCCAAGTGTTTGACAGTACTCCCTTATACCAGTGGTAGAAGATTAATTTGGCAATAACCACAATTTTGACCTTTACATAAAAATTTGGCAATACCTATCACATTTATTGAAGGCTTATACCCCTTCACACGTCAAGAACACACATGTCTGAGGTAATTTATTGCATCATTTTTCTAATACAACGATTCTGGAAGCAACCTAAACAACCACAAGTAAGAGACTAACTAAATGGAATACGGTATATCCGTGCAATGAAATACCATGCAATCATTAAGAAAATTAACTAGATTTTCATGTACAGATGGAATTACTTTGCAACATTGTTAATTAAAAAATGTGCAGCATTGGGTATATTGTTCTCCCATTTGTATAAAAATAATAAGTATTGTTTCATACATATACATATATATGTTTTATATATGAGAACATTTTAAGAGAACATTTCAAGATACATGAAAAACTTACAGCAATCAGTTCCCCACAATAAAGGACTGAGTGTTTGAGTTAGAAGAAATATTCTATGTTGTGCATACTCTCTTGTGCTGCACAAAATGTTGACTATACATATAACTTTGAAAAAATACATACCACTATTTTCTGTACTTATTAATTGCATTTAGACTTAAGTATTTAATTAGCTTGAAATATATTTTAAAGTCTAATGCTAGCCTTTGAAAAATAAATCAGTTCTTTATTTGGGTTTGCAAAAGCTGTTTGGGAAATTTCTGCCATTTTATCACCTTTATTAAACACTGTTGTTTGATTCAGAATGGTTATTTTTCATTCCACTAAAACTAATGCTGATTTTTCTGCTAGTTTCACAGCACTTTAATTAATATAGTTTTGTAAATCGTAATTTTTACTGGGGCTAGTGAGCCCTATTGATTCATCAAGTTTTGCACCTCACTCTTTTTTTACTTTTGTGTTTATTCTTCAGATACAATTTAAAATTTAATGACCACGTATGGTGCATTCCCTGAGCACTCAAACTAAATTATTTTCTTCTCTTCCTCACACCACTCATTTCTTCTCCTTCATAAACATATCCCATTTATGTATATATACATATATGTTTCTTTGTGTTTACTAGGGCCATCGTACCTAGTGCAGTGCTTTATACACAGGTGCTCAATAAATATTTGATAACTTTCTAAATAAAAGAATGCATGACTGCGTGATCGAGTAAATTCATCAAACTCCAAAGAAAATCCAGCTTGATTTTACTTGCTCTGCTTTTCTCCACTCTTGGCATTATTAATGTCATAGAATTTATTTTAATCTATGATTGGAGCCCTGAATTATTATATCTTTAATATAATATAATAATGTTTATATACTACAAATGTTTTCTATGTCACATATATTTTTCAAAGATTTTTTAAAATATTTTTTACATTCAATTTTGTAACTGCATTTACAATATTTGTTTTGAGTTCAAATAATAACTCTTTGTATAATACAGTCCCATTCTCTTACTATTAATTTTGAATCATCTTTGGTAGGCTTGCAAGATATATATTAGTTGTTTCCCCAGTAATCATACATTAATCATTTTCTTTATATGAGAAATTTTTTTTCATATTGCAAAACTATGTCTTTATATTCCTCATACATAAATAACAGAATCTTATCTATAAATAAAATTCTCCATTTAAATCTATGTCCATTATAAAAACAAACAAAACCAAAATACCTTAAATACAGTATTCCACTGTATCATAGCACATAATATCTTAGTAAAGAATTCTGAGATCAGCTTGTCTTTTTTTTCCTTATTCATTATTTTTTATCTTTAAAACTCAAAAATGTATAAGGGCATATCCAGGTCTCTTGATAAGCCTTTGGTTTTGTCATCTCAGATCTCTCTTCAGCTCAAAACCTTTTTCTTTTCTTTTAAATTTAATATTTATTTCTGTACTATTTTACTCTTTCTTCCTCTGAAACAGTTATGTTTCTTTGATCATATCTCTTCCTTCATATTCATCATTATGTGGGTCATCATTTTCATCTCTTTGATTTTGCTCCTGCATTATGGAAAAATTTCTCAAGTTTTCCACATCACATTGAATTTAGTTTCTTTATATGTGTTCTTTACTATCTCAAATGCCCTTATAATTTTTCTGTTGAATTTTGCATTTTCTTGCAACCTGTTTTAGTCTTCATGGTTTCCATTCTTGCATTTCAGTCTATTCCCTTATTAACAGCTACTCCACTTTAATAGACGCATCTCTCCCTCTTCCTTAATCTTTTTGAGCACATCAAGAATACAACTTGTAATTTTCTCAGGTATTTCAGAATAAACTAACTTTGACAGGTTATGTGCCTCATCAAGTCACGGCCCCCTTACCATTGTCTAGCGGTGCTTCTTTATGCATCTTGATTTAGTTACTTTACTTGCATTGAGTTAAGAATGATTGAAGCCTGGAATTTTCTTCAAATATGGTGACTGTATTTTTCTTACTCTGACATCACCAAACACTGGGTCCTATAATTTTCCCCGATTTTTTTTTCTTTTATCTCCCAACTCCACCTAAAATTTTTTTTCTTTTTTTTTTTTATTTCAGCATATTATGGGGGTACAGATGTTTAGGTTATGTATGTTGCCCTTGCCTCCCCACTCCCCCACAAGTCCCAGTTTCAAGTGTGCCCATCCCTTGGATGGTGCGCATTGCACTCTTTGTGTATGCAAATACCCGTCCCCTCCTCCCCCTCCCCCTTCCCCCTCCCCCCTGCTCAACATCCAATAGATGTTATTCTTATATGTACACTTATGTGTTGATCAGTTAATACCAATTTGATGGTGAGTACATGTGGTGCTTGTTTTTCCATTCTTATTGACACTGCAAATTTGCTGAAGAAAAGTGGCAAGTTCTACCCCATACCTTACAATCCTAACTGGGGTTGTCAGATACAATGTGCAAACTTCACCTTTGCATTGTGCAAAAGCATGAAATATTACAGAGTTCCACCATGCATTCAGAGTGTTCCCTACGCAGTATATCATTCCAAACTGGGACTCATGTTGTGTTGCTCTCAATGATAACCACTATCAGGAATTCTGTACAAACCTCAGCATATCTGCTCTCACTCCTCTTCCTCTTCTTCATCTTCTTCGTGTTCTTCGCCTTCTTCATCCACAAACACACACACACACACACACTATTAGCAAATAATGCTATTTTGTAATTTTTTTAATTATATTTATTGAATGTTGGTAAGAAGCCTATCAGGAATGTCTAGTCAGTCCTCTGCCGTTTTTTAACCAGGAAGCTCTCTAATTATACCTTACTTATTTTTTTCTAGACCAAATTTCACAGATTTTCTAAAGTTCTCTCATTCATTTCAGCATTTGGTACAAGGGACATGTCTAATCCAAATTATATTTAAAGTTTAGAGATATTCCTTTAAACACTGACATTACTAGTAAAGTATGTTTCTGTTTTTATTTTTTATACCGGTAGTCCAATCACTAGAAATCATCCTCAATGTTTACACCAATAGTGAGTCAAGAGGGTCCACATTTGTCTTATTAGTCAGATGTTTATACATTTTTATGTGCCCTAGACCATCCCAGTTTATGCTGTTGTGTTGCCATAGTTATTAATGGTGCATTGTTCATTCTCAAAACTTCCCTGGCTTGCATGATGAATTTGTCATGGTCACTGTACTGAAGACTATGACATATGATTTAAATGTGAGTCATATATGCACAAAGACCTTATTCATACTTTATTAATAACATGATGTAATTTTAATGGAATTAAACTTGAATGTGTGAAAATTATAGTTAATTAAATTCAGGTACAATTCAATTACTAATACCCTAATCTGCTTGCAGGACACATGAATGCATCATGCCACCTACAATGTTCAAAGCAGATTGCTAAACCCTAGTTGGTGGGTTAATATTTCATGTATGCTAGCTAATAATGTAAAAATTTTGTATTTATATGTTTGTTCTTTAATTCTAAAAACCTGGACCCATGGAGCCCCATCTTTTCAGATAACTGAAATATTGTTGTCCCGGCTTTAAAGTTCCCACTCCTCCCTGGGAGTTCACCTTGCCACCATGCATAGGCAAGGCCTTGCTGAGTCTTCCTGTTGCAGGCCTACATGATGCCTTAATCACAGAATTTGTTAGGTGGAAGAGTTGATCCCTCTCAAAGCATATCACCCAGTGCACGTAATAGTGACTGTATGGAACTTTTAGGTTATACTCAGAGCAAATAATATCCCAAATAATCCAAACCTAGAGAGTGAACAGAATTAAATCCAATCACCACTTTTGCTGATTATTATTAACTTTTGTCTTTGGAGAAGTTACATCTCTTTACTCATTCTTAATTTCTTTTCTATAAAATGGTAAAAACATCAATATCTTGGTGTTTCTGAGAAAATAAAAGAAAATAAATGTAAACCTCCTAATTAAATCCCTGACATAAACCCTATCTAAAGTGTATATGTTATTATTAAAGGAAAATTAAAGGAAGAAAGAATTCACTGCTTTTCTTCGAAAGTTTTTATATTAATGAACAAGAAAATGAAAGTGAACCAAATGAATTCCTAGATGATGTTGATATTTTATGACAAGAAGAATAGTCTTCACCACCTCCCCCCCAAAATGGTAGCACCAGCAAAAGCAGAAAAGGGAATACATTCAAAATATCTGATAACCTAGTGCCAAAACACATAGAATTTTGAAATTCCCTATCCAGATAAACTTTATTTCAGGTTATCAAGAACACCTACAAATGTGGATTTATAAGTGGATCTAAACTCATACATCCATCCAACCTCAGAGGGAAGTCTTTAGCAATAGCATGGCTTTATATACGTCAGGGCCTGTCTTCCCTTAAGTATTCTTTATTATAGACTAAGATAAGATATAGATTGCAAGTTGTGAAGAGAGCAACTATACTAGATGCCGAAAGCATGCTGTAATAATGGGAGGGCACTATTGTCATTCACCTAAGGCATAAACTGAACAAATATAAGAATGTAGATGTGGCTTGTGTAACATATTCAAAAAACACTTAGATTTTAATGGACTGTAGCTATGTGATGCAACAATGTTGCAGTGATGCTGAAAATCTAGTGGATACTTCTTGATATTTAATACAAAATATCCAAAATGAAACTTTCTACTGCTTATCTACCTGTCTTCCAGATTATTAATCCTGTCTTGTGCTGTCTCCCATCTACTGTTAACCTTCCATTGATTTCTTAGTTTCTGATACTGTATTTTTTCAATTCTAGAATATCCCTTCCATTGTTATTTTGTAATTTTAATTCTCTATGAAATTCTTCATCTTTTTATATATTTGTATGTTATTTCTTGTATTTTCTTAAATATGTCAAACATGATGATTTTAGAGCCCTTGTCTGCTAGTTCAAATATCTACAACACTTGCTTCCTTTCTGAATTTTTTTGGTTATCAGGAACAATGTTCTGTCTCTTCACATGAAAAATCAAGCATTATGTATTCAAAAACAAAGCTTCAGATTATGTTACCTTCATCAAGGAAGTTTGATCTTTCCTTTGCTAGGCAGATAGAGTGGAAGGCAGAGATGGGTTGACCACCTTAATTTAGGGTTTCATTGGCAATCCCAGAGATAGGTTCTTTTATCCTCAGCACAGAGACCACAGGAATCTCTGCTTTACTTTTCTGAGGCATTCAGCTTGGATATTTAGCCTCACGCCCTGTAAAGCTTCAGAATTTGGCAAATGTCTTGAGAGTGATATTGGCTGTGTTTGAATCTACTCAAGTCCCCAGTTTTATCACTCCAAGCCTGATCAAGTGCCAGAATCTTTGCTGGTTCATCTGTCTCCCATCTGCCAGGGCCAAGATGGAATTCTCAGATTCCAACTAAGCCAAAACTATCGAGCACCTCCAGGGACAAAGCAGTTGTTGCAAATTATTTTAGAGTTAATATCCTTTTCCATTTGAGGGCTTTCAACTGTCACCAGTCCTCTTCATAGATACTTGCCTGTTAAGTATCATGAAAAGGTGGGCTATTTCACTTTACTTTTCTGTGTTTGAGCTTACAATTTTATCCTGCTAGCCTGTGAAATTTTGGAACTTAGCAACCATCTTGGGGAGAAAACAGAACTTGAGGTCCCCTTTTTCTCCAGGTTTGTCACTCCAGTCCCATGGAACTGCCAAAGGTCCTGCTGTTTTTCTGTTGGCCAGCAGCAGTATTCTTCCTGACCAAGCCCAGATTCTCAGGCTCTGTCTGCATCTAGAATTGACAAAGACCCCCAGAAATATTCTCATATTTGTAAGGTTCTTGTCTTGCATTGTACGCTTTCTGGGTCTTATTGGCTTGGCTAATCTCTGATGTCTTACATATGTTATGTCTGTAATTGATCCAGCTTTTCCAATAGTCATCTGTGACAGCAAGAAGAACTTATGTGGGTTTCAGCTGAATAGAATTCAGGTTTTAATAGGTAGAGGTATCTAGACCCTGTGAAGATTGAAGCATATTTATGGATTGCATAGGGAGTAAGATTTTTAATATAAGGAATCACTGCGTAACTCTTTCAACCTTTAAACTTATTTGTCTATCACTCATCCATCTACCTATTTATTCATTCATCTATCTTGCTTTCATAATAATTGCATAGTAATTGACTAAATTGCTATTAAATGAAGAATAAAATTCAATGTCTGAAACCACTGAAATAATAAATGATCAGAATCAAGGTGCTGACTTTCTCACTGTCTTCATGACTAAAAAGAATAAACCAAATTATATAACTAATTAATTTCATAACTGACTTTTTGCTTGAACCTAGATTAGTTAATTTGTGTGTGATACTATAGATGTAACATTTATTGATCTTAATCTATTAACAATTATTTTATAATGTTCCACCAAAGTTTCTTTTCCTAACCATTTTTTTTCTTTTATTAATGTATAATCATTGGGTTTTTGTACTACTGCATACATTTGAAAATTAATAATAATAAAAATGTGAAAGAATAAATTTAATGTTTATATATTTAAATCAAATACATTTTCTTCCTGAAAAGGCAAAAACAGAAAGTTTGAAGAAAGGTTATCATGAGTGAAATATAAGGAACAAGTGAAGACATCAATCACTGAAATGAAAAGAGAAAGCAAGGGGTTTTAGAATAAGGAGAGAAGATGAGGAAGTTATAAGTCAGATCTTTGAGTAACAATATTTCAAAAGAGTGAAACCACCATAAGCAGCATTAGCAACTATATGCAAAGACAAGAATAAAGTTGACTATGTTTACATTGTAGGATCCTTTTCCTCATAACTTAAATTGGACTACTGCGATTTTAAGCTTAGTGCCATTTCCTTTCGAACATAGCAAAGTAAAACAATAATGTATTAAGTAAGTATAATGTT
The DNA here is from genome assembly GCF_000956105.1 of Propithecus coquereli. Classification (NCBI taxonomy): domain Eukaryota; kingdom Metazoa; phylum Chordata; class Mammalia; order Primates; family Indriidae; genus Propithecus; species Propithecus coquereli. Next base: position 672,019 of record NW_012149063.1, read on the forward strand.
GGAGTAATAATGTCATAGCTATAATAATTATTTTTTTCTATATTGTCTCATTTAATCTTCACAACAATTTAAAGTTTGCAAATTCAGTCCCATTTAGTCACAAATAAGTAAAGTGAAACTTAGACAACTTATTAAACTTGTCCAGATTGCAGAGTATATTAGTGTCAAAGCTGTGTTGAAATCCTGTGCTCTAAATCAGCATTATCCAACAGAAATTTCAGCAATGATGGAAACATTCTCTATCTGCACTAATACATGGCCACTATCCACATGTAGAGATTGAGACTTGAAATGTGGCTAATGCAACTGAGGAACTAATTTGTAATTTTACCTAATTTTAATCAATTAGAATTTAAATGGCCATATGTGCCTAATAGCTACTGTACTGGAAAGCAAGACTCTAAATAATTAGACTATACTGGCCCCTGGCCTGAAAACTCTGTGGAATATACAGGAACACAATTTTAGAATTTTTTTCTTAGAGTTAATAAACTGGAATATCATTCTTGCACCTACTTTTAATAAAAACCAACATATACGGAAAAACATATATGGAAAAATATTTATATATATATATATTGATCTTTATTAGTACATAAAGTAGCAAATAGCTTACTTCTAAGAATTTTGTATGAAATAAAGAATATATAGGTCAGATGCTTTCTTTAAGTCAAAGGGCAATTTCCTCTTTCTTTATTTGGGTTTGTCATGAGGTCATTTGGATGCACATTTAACAACACATTGGGAGAATAATAGAAGAGAGGAAAGATAGAGGAAGCTGGTTATTTTACATTTACTTAGAATGTATTAGACGCTGGCATTATGGAGCTAAATGGCAATCCTAGGTCAGTCCCCCTACTTCCTTCCAGGCCAGGTCGGCAGGGTGTGCTGAGTAAGTAGCGTGGCAGCAAAGGACATTTAATACGGCTCTTTCAGGAGCATGCGAGGTGACTCCTTTTCCATGCCTGCTCTTGCTCATGCCAAACGATTTAAAGCTAATATTAATGGGCAGGAATTTTAGGGTAAGTGTACTCTTCACTCTCTCTAGAATGCCTTCTCACGCTTCTTCATTTTTTTTTAACAGAGTGAGTACTTCCTTTACTTATATAAACACTAGAGTCGTGTTTTGCTTTGTATGTGAAGCCTGAAAAAGAAAACTAATGTTTTACATATCTAAGATCATTTTGTGAAATAAAAACAATGTTTCCTCTCCCTAGAAACACATTAATTATTCCATCAGAATAAATTGGAACTTATTCTACCGCTTTATTTTCACATGCTTGACCCTTAAAAGATTGAAAGTATTAAAAAAAATGCAAGTAATTCAAGGGCTTCAATCCTTCCTTTTCCTCATCTGTGCTGGTTAGTTTGTAGACTGTTCAGAAGTTCAGAGTTGGCTTGGTGGTCGCGGCAGCAGAAGGCAGTTTGATTGACTGCACATGTGTCAGAGCCACGCATACATTCCCCAGGACACTGTGAGGCAGAGTGCCCTCAGAGTCACTCCTCTGAAAAGAGTGGTTGACTCAGGCCCCACCTATACAGAGTTCAGTTCCTAAAAATAGGTGCCAAGTTACATCCCCTAGACTCACAGCTAAAATAAATTCAGCCGTCCCATCTACTTGCTTCATAGACCCTTCAGTGGAGCCGGCCTCCACTCCACCAGTTACTTTTAGGGGACTGGGAAATTTGCTGTACACAAAACAGAGGAGGAAACTAGCCTGCGAAGAACTATAAAGACACTATAAAGACTATTTCCACGAACTTGGTGTTAAATCCAAACATTGCAAAAGGTATGTGTAATATAGTCATCGGTACATGTCTACTTCCAGGGTTGTAAAATGCTCTTGCTGGTTACTTCAGGTCAATGAGGAACACAGGTCAGATCGTAATCTGTATAAAAGAAAATATTCATTTGGATTTTGTTTTTTGTTAATACTTAGCATTGCTTTATATTATAACATTTAGGGCTTCATGTATTAGTCTCTTTGCAAAATAGCATTTTTGTATTTAATATTGAAGTATTAATATAATAGGCCAACTTCATAAATACCCATGAGTTAAAATTCAACAACTTACAGCTAAAAGGGAAAACGGGAAAGAAAATTAGTTTGTCATTTATGAGCATAAATTGAATGAATATATTAAAAAAATATAAAATGTACTTCTTGGAATTTGGCGAGGAAAAAGAAAAATTTAAAATATTTCCAACTGTTGCAGCTTACTCAGAGAAATGTATAAAAATTATGCTTTTCCAGCCTTAGTTTGATTTTGTAGTTCTTGCTCCAGCCGTAGCCTCATCTCCTCTGGGAGTATTACTGGAGTAAGATTAAAGAATCGAGTTCTTACATGTTTTGCAGAATTAAGAAAAGCACCGTCAGTTGGATCTGCCAGCCCTAATTATAGTAACTATAACCTTAAACAGAGAGGACTGAGATTTTACTTTAAAGGTATCATGCCCTACATACTGCTTCAAATGGATTTTTCTGTCTTCGATTGCCTGTAAACACCTTAATTTGGTCCTGTTGTGCCTTAAGTATTAAGATGTTAGAGACTGAAGTGATTTGGGAGAGGCATTATAACAGAATGTCTTAAGACACCAACTAAAAGCAAGGACACTTTAAGATTACATAATACAGGGTATATATTTAGCCAGCTGGTGCTGAACCAAAGGATATTTTATTTTTTATCAGAGCTCTATTTGGTCACTGATGAGCTGTGCGTAGTTTGAATTATTTTAAAATTTCATGTGCAGGATGCCAAAGGACAAGTGAAATATTTACCTCGGTGACATTCAGAGCCATGAATTTTAATCTGAAAGAGCACCTGTTTTGAGTTTTAGGCGATATTATTTAGTGGCAAAAATATTGGGTCAGAAATTAGAAAGTCCTGAATTTTATGCTGAAATATTTCTCTGCTCCTCTGCCTAATCTTTGAATATTTTTCCTTCTTGCTATCAACATGTAAACTAACAACTAGATCCATTTTTAAAAGTCAGTCAGCATTTCAGATGTCTGCAATATGGCAAAGTGCCAGCTGTCTGGGAAAAATGCAGTCTGGAGTTTGGACTCAATGTTTCTTTTTTCGTCTGGTGTTGGGCATCTTTAAGACACAGCTTCTGTCAACCACCTGAAAAAATAAAATCAGGTCTTCTTTAATGACGACAGAGAGCTTTATTTCAGAAAATGTTCATGTAAAAAATGTCAGCTCAGGCCTCATGTCTTTTGTGATTATAGAAGAAGAGGAGAATGTTGCCTTTCCACAGGTTTACTTCGGATAAAAAGCTCAGAAAGTTCACGGATAATGTATTGTTGCTTGTAGTTGATAGCTGTCCACTATTCTATCACTTCCAGCCTTTCACCACATTTGAAAAATTTTTGCACATTAGTATTCTTTTTACTTACTGGTAAAATCATACTTATGATGCCGTAACTTGGAGTTGAACTCTTTTGGTAACTTCAGTACTGGGAACTGATACTTTGTCTGTGTCTCTCTCTCTCTCTCTCATATACATACACACACACACACACACACACACACGCACACACACACACACAACTTTGGGTATTAAAAGAGACCATTTTGTAAGGCCTGTGTGATAGCTGGGAGTCATGTCTAGATTGGGGAATTTATAGAGCAGGGCAGACACTTAATAAGTGCCTGGCAGTGTAATTCCAAAATTTTTGATTGAACAATCTGTGGGGGATGAACTTAATTGATGTTACATTGTCGTTTTTATTTGCTTCCCACCCCTTCTTTTGAAAGCATTCAGGATATACTTTGAAATTTAATTAAATTGTAATTTGTTTTTTCCTGCTTCTGAAGCAAACACTTGCTCATTCACATCACAGTTCCATCCCTTGCAGAGTGGTAACTTCAGCCTTTTCTGATTTATTAATGACTTTTTTAGAACATTGATTTATTCCATATAGGTGCATGGACTTTATAAGACTGTGTGATAATGTTGTCTTTTTCTGTTTCCTGACACTACTTCTGACATCAAATGTGTCTTTTCCAACACCAGCCAATTCTTCAATTCTCTGACACCAAACGGGGTGTCCTATGATTCAATTCAATTCTGACACTAACACCAGTGCTTAGCAAAAATCCCACAGGTTAAGGGCTCAGTCCCACAAAATTAACCCCCACTTCAGATGGCAGCCCTAATGGGATGCCCAGACTATCAACATTTCTACTAATATTTCTAATAATTAGGGGGTTCCCATGACCCCTCCTCAGTTCAATAATTCACTGGAATGGCCCATAGAACTCAGAAAAGTATTCTATTTACTATTACTGGTGTAGTATAAAGGGTGCAATTCAGGAACAGACAAATGGAAGCGATGCATAGGGCAAGGTATTGGGGGATGTGGGGTGCATAGCCACCTTGCCTTAACTGAACCTGCCACCCTCCCAGCACCTCCTATGTTCACCAATCTGGAAGGTCACTAAATCCTGTCATTTAGGGTTTCATTATACAAGTCATAATTGACTAAATCATTGGCCATTGCCTGTTGAACTCAATCTCCAGCCCCTCTCCTCTTCTCAGAGGTCGAAAGTGGGGCTGAAAGTTCTAACCTTCCAAGCACTTGATTGGCTTATCTGGCAACCAGCCCCTATCCTGAAGCTACTCCCCCAGCCCCTAACATACCCCAAACTGCCATGAGTCATCTCACTAGTGTACAAAAGACACTATCACTCAGGAGAACTTCAAGTATTTCTGTGTCAGAAACTGAGGACAAAGACCAAATTATTTATTTTTTTATTATACCACATATGTTCATAATGTGGCCTTTTCCTTATTTGAAATGTCACCTATAAATTCCAGAGTAAAAACTGCATACTATGTATTTTAGTAATCATTGGAATCCACCTCTTGCAAATTTAACTAACCTATTTCTCCATTTGTACAACATAATCAATAAGAACACAAAGAACAAAGACAATTAGACAGTTAGGCAATGAAAAGAGCAAAGGTTTTGATTTCTTTAAAAATGTTAAAAATCAACAAATCCAATCCATTATTTGTATCAGTTTTGATACATCAAACAAAAATGTGGCCATATTTAATGACTCTTGGGACTTTGTGGGCCTAAATAGTGAGAAGTACAGTAGGGAATCCACATTCCTGGTAGAGAAGTTGTACTTTTTTAAGTGTTCTCAGAATAAAAGGAATTTATTACATAGGTAACACAAAGAACTTCAGTAACAATCTGTTTTAACTCCTTTAAATTCTAGATTAAGAAAACTGAGGCACAGTAACGCTGACTAGTAATTCACATAAGGCACAGAGAACTAGAAACCAACTCTCTTGATTTACGGTTCTGTGCTACATGTCATTCTGCAAATCTTTGTGCCATACAACCTCAAGCCCACCCCACCCCACTCCCATGACTTGGGATCCAATTCCAGGTATATCTGTATAGTCTTATTTTTCCAGCAGTAGCCTTCTGTTACTTTTCATTTTGCATTTCATGTTACTCTTATATTAGAACAAATTGTGGAAAAGAAGACCTAATCCACATATTCTGCTAAAACTCAAAAGATGATGACTGGTTTATTTTTTAATTTTACTAAACATTTAAATTTGTTCATCTTTGCTAGATAAGATTCTCACCAACCCCTCCCCCACACTTGTCATTAGACACATCACTTTTCACTGCTCTTTTTGGCAAGCCTTCAAGTTGATCTTTGTCTTTCATGTTTTTCTAATTGTACACAGACTATATCCTTGTTGCCTAGTGAACGGAATGCCTAAGAAATGTCTGATTGTTAAAAAGCAAATAATTGCCAAATTGCTCCTGGCATATATATGATTTAAAATAAATATAATACTGAAAGATTTTATTTTGGGAAGTTTCTGTGTTAGTCAAAGATCCAATGGCATCTTCCCCAAAAATCTGAATATATCAGCATGTGTATTCCTAAATGAATTAAGTTGGTAGTTACCAACATAGAAAAGCTAAAAAAAAAGAAAGAAAGACAAAAAAAAGAAAACGGGAAAAGAAGCATGTATCACCACTAATTTTAAAAAGCCCATTCTGGCATTATTATAAATGGTTTCAAACATGCTTTCAATGCTTTCCATTTAAAGTTTAATAAATATGAATTGAATAGAAAATGATGTTCAAATAACAATGGTATTATATTATTTCACTTCATCTTTTAATTCATAGGAACTTAACTGCACTGAAATAAAATGTAGATAGACCTCACATTATAAAGTTACTGGGTTTTCGACAACTATGAACATTAAATTTTGAACATTTCCCCCATTTAATTGCATTATAACTGCATGGGTAATTTATTAATATCTATGTTGACTTTTTTGTTTTGTTTTTAGTAGGCTCTGTCATGATAAATACTGAGCTTTAGATTATCTAACCAGTAAGTCATTTTGACAAATAATCAGAAGTTTGTAATCAATTATAGCAATCAAGTGCTCCAGGAAAATAGTGAAAAATCTTTCGCTGTAAAGTTAAGGATCACCCTTTGATTTACCCTTTTTGTAAGTTGAAATTTTTGAATATGGCCTCAAAGGTCACATTATCAAGGCGGAATATTCTGGGAAAGGGACAAGATATAGTTAATGTGTTCATGTTATTAGAGGTTTGTCAATTCCAGCTACAAATTTTATTTAAAATTCACTGTCTCTGCTTCTGTTGCATCCAGAGCCATTTTCCTGGATACTTTATGGGGTAGAAGTCAGCTACTAGAGTAAAGCCCAGCAGTAGTTTCCAATTGGAACACAGGAAATAGGACAATGGATACACAGAGGAAAAGCAACTGGTATCAAACAACAACTTGGTCACCCCCTTCCTTTCTCTGTACCATCTCAGAGAGCTCAGGGTGGGAACAGAACTTCATTAGACTCTTGACTTCTTTAGTAGAAAATATGCTAGTCGTCCGAGTCCTGGAGGACTCAAAAATATTTATTTTTAGGAATGGAACTGTACTAGTGCATGTCCACTTTCAGTCACTGACTCATTCTGAAACGGAAATAACTTCAAGATTCATCCTCACTTCGTCATCCAGGGCTGGACAACAGCCACAACTTTTACTCTGCAAAATTTCAGAGAAATGATTTTTGGAAGTCAGGTTTTTATTTAAGAATGCCCTTTTGTTTCTCAAAAGATCTAGTTTAGCTATTGAAGCTGTCAACTCAAAACTACTATTTTCAGTTCCTAATACCCCACCTTTTAAGTAGAAGCAATAAGTTACCTCAAGCTTCAGTTTTGCGCACTTTCGTTTACTTCACCATTTCAATTCACCTAGTCACAGCTTCTTGACTTTGTCATTACGTTATTATCATTTCTTTCAATTATGCTCAATTTTCTTCAGATATAGACACAGATAAATATGTATATGAATGTGTATGTGCATCTATATATTCTTTTCTGTAAAGCATTGTGCTGTCTATGCTTTTATATTGTCCTCCATTTCTTTCATACTCTCAGAGTCCATTTGGATGTTCAAAGAATGACACTAGTCCTCACTTAACAACCAATAACCACAATAGCATCCATAATGATATCTCTTTCTATTCTTTGTATAACCTTGAGTAGAGAGCCTTCTGCAGAATTTTGTAAATATATTTTTCATATTAAGAAAGTGTCAAGCTAAATAGTCATAATAATAGGAAAAGTTTTCTATAGGATTATTCTTCTAGGAGTAGATATAGAAAATGAGTTACAGGGGTTTACATATAAAATTTCATTGTTGATACCATCTTTAAACTTTGATCCAACCTTGAAATTAGAAAAATTTCACAAATGATGTGCTATGTTCTCTCTCCCTCTCCCTTTTGCCTTCCTTGTTTTTTATTTCATTTCTATTAAAGACCTCTGGAATATTTTCTTTAACCTCAGCATTATAATCATCCTTGAAATGTGTGAAGTGTCCTTAGTTTACTAGAATCACAAAAACATCATCTCCTAGAGCCAGAAGAGGTTCCAGATGAACTCCACACAACTCTTTACGGGGAAAGTCAGAAAACGCTGTCAGTTTAACACTAATTGCTTGAACACAGACATTGAAACCAGACTGCCTTGTTCTGAATTCTGTCTCTGACACTTACCTACTGCTTGGCCGCAGACAAATTAACAACTCTATGACTCATTTCTTCATCTGAAAATAGAGATACTAAGAGTAGCTATCGTATAAGGTTGTTTTGAGGATTCAATAAGTTTATATTCATAAATTGATGAAAACATTAGTACCGGGCATATAGTAAGTGCCATATAGGCTTGTGTTATTAATATCACTATTATCATTATTAAAATATGAGACTAATATAACATAATAACCATTATTAATACATTTCCAGGGAGCAAGAATGAAATATAAAGTACCAAGTTACCCTACATGTTGAACATTCAAAATGGCAACACACTAAAAACGATCTAAAACAGAAAGTTGTCCACCTGATTTAATAGGCTGTTCTCTTGTTAAAGGTGTCCTTACCTTTCACAGTTGCACTTTACAGCTCAAATTAAATTTCTGTCCTCTCTGGAGTTGTAGAAAGGCATCGAATGCCTTTTTCTGTTATAATCATTCCGACACTTGAGAGGGATAAACTTTCTGTTATCCTTGGAGATGTCAACATCACATGACTTCAAAAAATCAGATTCTTCAACCACCTCCACCCTAACTATCCCACTCTCTTTTGTGATGTAGCACCTCACCACACTGTGGACCAAGACACCACTTTAACCTAGTTCTTGGACTCTTGAAATATTCTCTCTGAGCACAGTTTTCTTTCTTAATATGTCATCCACTCTTCCTTTTCAACCGAAACTGATCTTGACCTCCAGCACATTCTCCATGTTCTCAGCAGCCCCTTCTGCCCTACTGGCTTCAACTCTCCATGTCCTGTAGCCACTTCTAGTGTCTGAGAAAGGATGGAAGAAGAGCTCTCACCCAGAAGGAAAGCACTGGAAAATAGGTCCGTGTGGACCAGACTGTTTATCGTGGGATTCTAAAACAGAGAACATAAGGAAGAAACCCATAGTTGAAGAGAAAGCAGAAAATTACAAGCCCGTGAAAGGGTGCAATGCATCAGGTTCAAGGGATGAAGTTCAGCCATAAACAGAAATTCAAATCACAAGATCAGAAGTAAGGAGGTCTAGGAGCAAGATAGGATGGAGTCTGTGAGACCAGGGCGCACATTTCAAAGCAAAGGCCAAGAACGATTCAGATGCATTGAAAGCTTCTGACTCTGGGCTTTCAGGGGCAGGTTTGAGAACTTAGAGGAACTGAGGTAGACCTAATGCCCACTCCGCTTGGGCCCTGCTCTCGGTTCTAGCAGCAGCCCTTCCATGGCCACCAGTTCACATGTCCCCATGTGGTGAGCTAAATCCACTTTACTGAAAGCCAATTCAACATTTTTCCATAATCTACTATTTTGTTCCAATTTCCAGGCTTCCATGTGTGTGTATGTGTTTGCATGTGTTTGTGTGTGAGAGACAGATAGATAAAGATTGGTGGGTTTGTACACATGCTAATCCTCATCATTTTATTCACTTTTAACTGACTCCTTATTACTCCTTATTATTAGAGTTGTAATTAATTCCTGACAATCCCAGATGTTCTCTATTCTGATACACAACTGAAAAATTCGAGGATGGAGTAAGTTTGTGGGTAGCATTTTTTTAAAAGCCATAATGAATTTTAAAAGTTTTGGCAACATAAGATTAGGAATTATACAGTTAACTAGAGATGTACCTTGGGTATAGTATGGATGAAGCTAAGAGCTGATGGAGTGTGTGTGGTAAGATGAAATCCTGAAAACCATACGTGGTTGGATGTCAGAATCTGTGTGTGTGCATGTGTGTGATTCAGGAGATTGGTCACAATAGAGGAGTGTTATTTGTGTGTCCAGTCTAAACCACTCGCCAACTCTATGCTCAGGTTTGAGATTTTGTAAAGGATGATGCAGAGAATACTGGAAGGCATCAGCATTTTGAATTCCTCCTTCTATGTTTTTTTGTAATGATAACCTAGTGTCAGACTTGGTGAGGTTTATAACATTTCCTGAGTCCCTGCACTGCTGGTGAATGGGACCTAGGGCTTAGTGCCACATCTGCTTTGCTTAGCAGGCTTCCAACTCAAGAGTGCACTGGGACATCCTGAAAACCTACTGAGGTCGTCTTCCTAGATCCCACAAAGCAAGGCAGATACTGCCTCTGATTAATCCATCCTCCAAAGAAAAAGTGTGTGTGTGTGTGTGTGTGTGTGTGTGTGTGTGTGTGTGTTGGTGTTTGCATGTTCTATCTCACTGGACTGGGGAGGCTAGTTATTCTCTTCTGGAGTAAAATATGATGGGGACAACAATGTATTTGGCAATTTTTAGCTATAACATTTCTAATTGCTTTCTGCATCTATGTAATAACTGGAGAAATTCTGGCAGAAATTAAATTTGGCAGGAAGACCAAATTTGACTGGTTTCACTCTCCAAGCAAACATTTTGCACAGTTCTAATTTTCACCTGCTTATGTGGTGCCCTGCTGAGCATTTTGGGTGAAGAGCTGAATCTCGTTGTGGGAGACTTACAGGTTCACAGGCAAAAAGGTATTTATTTTTGCTCTTTCCTGGAAACTCTAATCCCAACTTTCACATAACTTCTCAGTATTGCTTAATAACTGCTGTTGCAGAATTTAAAACTTGCTTTCTACTCTTCAAAAAAAAAAAAAAAAGTAGAAGAGAGAAGGTAACGAAATCCATCAACAGAAACCATGAAAAGATGGACATTGAATTTTGCAATATTATTTCAAGACAAATTCATTCAATAAATGCTTAATGGGCACCCACTGTTTATGTCATTATGTTAAATGTTAAATACTTGTGAAGCTGGCTGTTTTAGTCTCAACCATCAGTTTGTGTCTTGGAGATCTAGAAATTTTAGTTCCAAGTAATAATAAAAATTTAATAACCAGTTTTGCAAAAATGGTAGGGAAGGCTATGCCACCCACTATTAGGGAAAGCACCAGCATATCGTTCTTGGAAGTGCTTTATATTTTCCCCAGGCCCACAGGTAAGGAGGCTGTAATGACCATTTTTGGCCACTGTGTGGTGGGCCAACTTCCATATTCACAATGTGTGTGTTGACAGTTTGTAAAATGGTGAAACTGGGAAAGTCTTTGACTGAAATCATGGTAGATACGGTTATGCAGAGTATTGGAAGATTTAGAGACAAAAACTAATGCTGAGTTGCTGGCAAGTGGTGAATAACCTATAGTTACATCTAAGTGTCTAAAATTTTTTAAATAATTTTAAAACAAATAAACAGATGCTTAACTTTGCAACATGAGTTCCTTTTCAGGTGAGTTGTCTTAATGTCATGGAAGATCCCACTAAATTGAAGTGACCTGTTCATCTGCCCAAGATTTTGGTACCTAAGAGGAATAAAGTTTAGGAAAGTAATTCAAACTTCTTTAAAGCTGCGAAAGCCTAGTTTCATATGGAATTTTACAAAGAAGCCCAATGTATAATGATTTTTAAATTTCTTTTTATATTTGTCACCCCCAACTTCTATTGCACTTGAATTTAAATACCATCAGTTGAGGAAAATTTCTGTTTGCAAGTGTAGACTCTTTGTTGTTCACAGATGTTATTGTCATAGAGTACATGGGAAAGAGCAGGCTCCAATCTGAATAACATTTAAAAGCTGATTTTTATACTTTGCCCTTTAAAAACAGACATAAAATAGCATTATAAACTGAGTTCCTCCACTTATGGTGCACTTAACTGATTAGGTTTTGAATCTGAGGGAAAAGAAACAAAGGCCAATGCCAAATTTTTAAAGATAAATAACTGTGAATAAATTAAGAGATGATGATACTGACTAACTATGCACTCCATGTGCATCATAAGCAGTGAAGACTATTAAATTACTTCCACTCTTCGGGCTGTCCCTAGCACCAGCATATCATTAGGAATATGACATCAGGTCTTTCTTTTGAAATTACATGATTCATTTACATGCAAAGGGTATTTGGGTCATGTTATTGGTTACAAGGGAGGGTAACCCAGAAATTTAGAACAGCTATGATTAATATGCTAAAGTTCCTAATGTATAAAGTAGAAAGTGTGCAAGAACAGACGGGCAATGTAAACAGAGAGATGAAAATTCTAACGGAGAACCCAAAAGGAAAGCTAGAGATTAAAAGCACTGTAACAAAAATGAGGAATGCCTTTGATGGGCTTATGGAAAGACTGGACACAGCTAAGGAAAGTACCTCTCAGTTGAGGATATTTCAATAGAAACTGCCTGGATTTATTGATTCAGGGTTTTGGTACAATAAAACTATTATAGCTTTAATTTATAAACATCCTTGTTCTAAATTTTTTTAAAAAAAATCTTGTTTAAAATGTATATAGCATTATCTAGTGTCCCGTATAATTATGGGGGAAGAGTAATCATAAAGAAGTGCGACAGTACAAATATTTGAACAAGATACCAATTATCTCTTGATTTAGAGCACATGAGAAGAACTTAAAGCCTGGTTTTAAAAAAAAAGGGTATTCTACATGGTTTCTTAACATTTCTGTGTAACATTCGCAGTTTTATCTTCCTACCCAAGATTAAGTGATTAAAGATCACATTGTTTTGAAACTCTTAAAGGCTTTATGTAGAATTTTTTCGAAGTACATTACTGCTCCGAAAGAGTGAATTTACTTCTAGAAGAGTAGGTTTTTCAACGAGCAATGTTGCATTATTTAAGCCTTTTCACTTTTCTCCCTGATTGCTTAGCTTTCCAAATAATGCTCAGTAAAGAAAGCATGTGGAATTAATGAGGTTTTCTTTCTTTGATCAATTCTATCAGTCATTAAGTTCAAAAGTAAAAAAATATCAAAGTATGGTGCTGTTTGTGGACTTAGGCAGAGAAAGCATTTTAAACAAAGACTTACTTAAGATCACTGAAAAGAGTTTCTGTAAATTCAGGGACTGATTTCTGTAAGACAAAAGTTGGATTGAATTCAATACATTTTATTACTTAAAGAAAAAGTGTGATTAGTAGAATCAAAGCTGCCACACCATCATTTCCAAGCTGGTGAGAGTTAGAATTTGATGACTGGGGTTTTCTTTTAATATCATTTGTCAGAATAAATTTCAGATGCTGACCTTAACAGAGATGTGGAAGTTGGCAAGAGGGTGAAGAATCAGGAAATTCCTAAAAACAGATCCAAAAGTCTCTGGGTCCTCCAGAATGCTTTCAACACAAAAATTATTTAGTCCATAAATAATTAATTTTCCTACCTCTGCCTACACTGAAAACACTTAAAGACGGGCATGCCGGGAAGATGTGTTTCAAAGCTGCAAATTATTAGACATTCATCTCCATCACTTTACTATTGCTAGTTTCTTGTTCTGTTGAATGCCGACAGCATACTTTGAGCTAAACAAAACAGTTCAGTACACATGAACTGGCTTATGTGGAATTTTTCAACGCCTACGAAAGACAAATGTTGATCATTTTAGAAAAAGACAGATTTTATTTAAGCTAGTATGCATGAGTCATTCGTCCACCAATGAACTGATTCGACCCCAGAATGAAATCACGTTTTGTGTTTTCTGGCAGCTCTGATGATGGTTTTAGGGGTACTGGTGGATGTTTTAACCAGTGTTGCAGAGACATGCACATTTGCTGTTACTCATATACTGAGCTTGCTCACTGTCTCTCCAGGTCTGAGGGGGTGAGCCTGCTTGCTTGCTGTTTCTCAAGTTTGCATTTCCAGCCTAGAAAACCGGAAAAAAGATGAAATTCTCCTTACAAGGGCACTGCTCCCACTAACTGAGCCACACATAAAGGAGGATTTGGAGAGCTGAGAATCACAGGGTTTGGGAAAAGGAAAAGCAGAAATGAAGTGGTCAGAATGAAAAAGGAATACATTAGGAAATAAAGGGTGAGAAAAAGAAGTTACATCACAGAGGTAGCAACTCAGTAAGAGATAAAATAATGTAAATGATGTGAAATTTTGAGATTTTCTAGAACACAGATTTTAGGAAGAATGAGATGGAAATTAAGAGAAGGAATACTCAAATAAAAAGAATGTCCATATTCAAACTAAACACATATAACAATATCTTTTTATTTATGGGTCTTCCTCACAGTACGAAGTTTTGCAAGACGTTTGTACTTAGTAGAGCAACAGTAGAATGAATCGTAGATGAGGGACACAGGTTCCCTTGCTATACCTTTGGTAGGTAGCCTCAAGAACAGCAGGAACTCATCGAGTGGCCTCACCATCATCACCTGGGCTGGTCCACACCAGGGTTCACTGTGCCAGGCCCACTGCTCAGAGGCCTCATAGGAAATTTCAAAAGTGAGTAACTTTGCATGATGGTTTTGTGAGTTTTAGCTAAAATACATAGAGCAGGGAAAAATAGGAGGAACCATCTGAGGAGGTGGGTTGAAGGGAGAGCAGACCTCTCCCCAAAGTGTAATATACTAGGATGATTTTCATAAACTTTATGTTTTCAGAGGAATCTCATGTTGGTTACTGGTAAAAACTTGGTGGTTCATTACCCAGTGCCAAAAACACAGATCAATCAACACTTTGAGTATCATATACACTGACTTAGTAATTTTTTCTCTTTCATATTTTTTTCTCTGTCACTATGAACATATGAGCAGGACTGTACCACCTGCCTTGTCACAATCCCCTCTAGTAATTAACTGCTCTTTCATGATGTGTTGTGTTCTCCTTGTTTCAGCCAACATGGTGGGTACCTGGCTTAAAAAGGGGAACTAGATATGCTAGGAGAAGGCGCTGAGTTCAGAGGGGCCAGACAAGTTCCATCCTTGCTACTTACTAGTTTTGAGATTTGGGAAAATGTCATCACTTTTCAGACTCACCATCTATGAATTCTTATATGAATACTAACACCTGGGATATATAATGACATCTAGGGTAGTTGGAAGCTAGTGAGCATTTATTATTTACTATGTGCAAGATACTATGCAAAACTGTGTACTTTTATAAGATCCCATTCAGTCTTCACAGGCATCCATTTAGGTGTGTTCTGTTATCATTCTCGTTAAACAGGTAAGAGAGGTTAAGCAAGTTGCTTAACATCAAACAGTAAGTGTCAGAGACCGAACGTAAATTAGGCTCTTTGTGTCCGGAGCTGATGGTTAGATCCCCTGTGGGTCTGCTTCAGCAGAAGGTGCCCAAGACAGAGGTCGATGGGAAACAGGTTTACAGACCTGTTCTGGAGGAACTTGCATCCTGGTGGAACATAAAAGAAGTGGGAAGGACAGAGGGACACACAGATACAGTAAAGAATGATAACGTAATACAAATAGAAGTCTAATTTCAAAATGTTGGGGGAGCCCAGCCGAGGAAGCTTCTCTCTGCCTGGGTTCAGTGGGGAAAAGCAAAAGAGAAATGGAGCCACTGTGCGACTACATGTAAGTGACATTTCTACCCCTTCAAGTCTGATTGGACTTTATCCACTTTAATCTATTTTCATCTCTCCACAAATAAATGTGGTTGGGGGTGGTATGTGAAGCGTGTGCCACCAAGTTCCTCAAGATACCCTGCATAAGCAGGGCCCCACTTGGAGTGTCTTCAGACAAGCCAGACTCCGCAGCAGGGCCAGCCATCTGGGAACGTGTTTCTTCCAGAAGTCAGCATTGAAATGATACAACCTGTTGTATTTCTCTTTTTAGAGATAAGGTCAGAACAACCTGTATTTTCTGAAGACATTGCTGGTGTTTTTCTTTTTTCCTCTCTTTTCAAGGGGTGTATGAACAAATATAATGATGATTAATTTGTCCCCAGCCCTGACTACTATGCCAGGCCAATGGCAGATTAGAAGTGAATGTTTCCTGAATGTATGACTAACGCCCTAAGAAGAAAGTATACCAGCTACTCTCAATGTATACCTGGGATGCATATTTAAACAAGGGGACACTTGGATGAAAGCATGACACCACCTCCCGTGCCCTAGATCACTGGGAAGAAAGACCAGAGGCCCTGCTTCGTGTTTTCCTTTCCTTACAGTCAAATTCACTCCTTTCCCTATTCACTCGGACCTACACCTAATCCTTCTCAAGCTTGATCTCTATAATGAACAAAGCAATATAGCTAAAGAATAGGATTTCTAATTCTAAACTGAAGCTTATAAGAATGAAAAAGGAGCCACTTATAGCTGTGGAAATTCAGCTTATTGGTTTCCCTTTGATTTATCCCTGGAGTACGTGGAAATCAATGTCTAAAAAGTATTTATGTGCAGATATTCGGGAAGCAGAAAGGAGGATTCATACCCTTAATTAAAAATTTACCTTGAAATAAAAATGTTAAATTTTAATGAAAATATATTTACATAAGAGATTATATAAACTTGAAAACCTGTATGCAGAAATACTTGAACTCAATTCCAGGATCAGCCACTTACTATATGATACTATTTTTTGAGCATTACTTCCTCATCAGTAAAATGGGAATAAGCCACCCATCAGATATGGTTGTTATGAGAATTAATGGGATAATACATGTGAAATGATTAACATGTAATAGATATTCATTAGCTGATAACTATCATGATTATGATGTAATATAAGTCTGATTGTGCTAGGGAAATGTCCAACAAGAGACTTATGCTGTAAAAATATGCATCATCTACAAACTTTTAATGGTTCTAATTTATTTGACCATTTCAGTGAAATTTAAGTCATTTTATTCAATTATTGATTTTTTTAACTGGCCAATTCTCTAAGCTAAGCAATTAATTAAAAAATGTTTAATAGCAAGGATGATTAGATTTTCAGATATGCCCAAACTAGCAATATTTTTATATTAATGATTATCTAATTTCTGATTAAATTCTGTTCATTCATAACTGCTATAGTACCAAAAGTACTTCTTGCGAGGTGATGGGTGCAGAAAACAGAGCAATAAGAAGTGACTACAATTAGAAATGGCAGTCCTGTTACTCAAAAGAGATTAGAATCTAAATGGAAATTTAAACTGGGATTTACTCTTCTTTGGGGCATGAAAGGTAACTTCAACGATGGCTCCATCATACAGTGATTTGTATATATACATCTGTGCAATTTGGGGGAGCTGGAACTGAAATATACTTTAAAAAGTATCTGGTATATAGCATTTTCTGACCCGGACAGATAGACGTACTTGTAATGAATGCTTGTTAGTTTCTCATTGTTGCTGTAACAAAGTACCACAAATGCAATAGATTACAACAGCATTAATCTATTATATTATAGTTCCGGAGATTCAAAATCCAAAATGGGTTTCACTGGGAGGAAATTAAGGTGTTGACTGGACCAAGCCCCCTCAAGAAGGTCTAATGAAGAATCTGTTTCCTTGCCTTTTCCAGCTTCCATAAACTGGAAGTATTCATTGATTGATGGAATTTACGTCCACCTTCAAAGCCAGCAGTGCACAATCTGCAAATAACTCTCTCTCTCTCTCTCTCTCTCTCTCTCTCTGTCTCTGTCTCCCTCCCTCTCTGTCTCCCTCCTTTCTTTCTCTTTCTTTCCTGTTTCTGTCATTGTTTTTCCTTTCTGACTCTAACTCTCCTGCCTGCCTCTTTCACTTAAGAGAACCTTTGTAAGGACATTGAACCTACCTGGATAATTCAGGTTAATCTCCCATCTCAAGCTCCTTAACTTTATAAATCTGAAAAATCCCTTTTCCCATGTAAGGTAATATATTCATAGGTTCTGGAAATCAGAATATGAACATCTTTGGGGGACCAATATTTTACCTACCTCAATGTCGAATCTTGTCTTCTTCCTGTAACAGGCAACTGGATTTGAAGGATCTCTTTCAGTATCTGGTGTACTAGGAGAATACTAGTTTTCACAAAAGAGTCAGTCAAAAAGCAAGAACTAACCGTTTGTATTATCGCGACAGATCTGCTTTCGTTAATGTAAAAGCACGGTAATCAGATGAATGGATTGATCTGGGGGACAATAATAAGACTACATGCAATAATACAATGCATTTTGAGTAAATAAGATCATAGGGAGGTTAGTTTCAGAAACAGAATCGGAGTCACTGTGTTCATACTTTGGAAGAATGCCACAGACAGTTTTTGTGCCATCATGGCATATACTTCCATTAATTTTATTCCTTTGCCCTTCCTCTTCATGTATTTTTAAGAACTGTGAATTAATGCAGGACTGTGCCGTACACTTGCTCTTTCATTTTATTCTCTATCTACTTCTTGATTTTATAATATTCAAATGAGACTAAGAATATATAAAACTCAAATTGATTACAAATTTGACTTGGCAGCAGCATTCTGAATGTTTAAAAGAGATGAATTTTATTATTAGCTGAGGGATTTGCAAATATTAAGAATTATAGAAAAATTTATTCATGCTAATGGCTCTGAGCCTGTGATATATGTATCAGTATGATATCCTACACACAAATCCAAGCTGGGTTATAGATCATATATTTAGGTTTGACAGGATTTAGTTCATCACTTTCTCAATTTAGTTCTAAATCAATTTTCTGAGAATGAAACAGTTGACTTCTTTATAATCCACCCAGAATAAAATAGCAAGCTTATTGATGTGTCACCTGAAGTGTGCTTGTCTTCTTGAAGATGGTATCTGTTACTGCTTCAGTTTTGCAGGCATCCTTGTGACTTGCCAGCACAGTCTGCCTGGGTCTTTTGTTTGTTTCGTTACACATATAAATCATATAGTGGTGAAGTCTGGGCTTTTAGTGTACCCATCAACCAAATAGTACATATTGTACCCAATAGGAAATTTTTCTTCCCACACTCCTCTCTCATCCTCCCCCCTTTTGAGTCTCGAATGTCCATTCTGCTACTCTGTGTGGCCATGCATAGCCATAGGATAGCTCCCACCCAAGTGAGAACATGCAGTATTTCTTTTCTGTTCCTGATTTACTTCACTTAGGATAATGGCTTCCAGTTCCATTCAAATTGCTGCGAAAACCATTATTTCGTTGTTTTTAATGGCTAAGTATGATTACATGGTATATATCTACCACATTTTCTTTATCCACTCATCTGTTGATGGGCACTTAGGTTGATTCCATACCACTGTGATTGTGAATTGTACTGCAATAAACATACAAGTGAAGGTGTCTTTTTGCTATAATGATTACCTTTCCTTTGGGTAGATACCCAGTAATGGAATTACTGAATCGAATGATAGGTCTACTTTTAGCCCCAGGTTTTCTCTAGAATATTTATGGTTTCAGAACTTACACGTAAGTCTTTAATCCATCTTGAGTTATTTTTTGTATATAGTGAGAGATGGAGATCCAGTTTCATCCCTCTGTATATGGCTATCTGATTTTCCCAGCACAATTTATTGAATAAAGCATCCTTTTCCCAGTGAATGTTTTTTTCTGCTACGCTAAAGATCAGTAGAGTTGGTTATAGGTATATGGCTTTATTTCTGGGTTTTCTGTTCTTTTCCATTGACCTATCTGTCTATTTTTATACCAGTACCATGCTGTTTTGGTTACTATAGCCTTGTAAAGACATGCACGTGTTTTGAAATACAGTATTATCAGGTCGGCCACCTCATGTTCCCTTCTTCTTCCTCCTCACACATCCCTAAAGAAGGGGCTGTCATATCAACCCTAAAAATTTACATCAGGTGTTATCAACACCAAGATAGGAGCAGAGAGGTGCACTGCATTATTGTAGACTGGGCAGGAAGCATCATCTTGTTTTTCAGATGAAGAAATTGATAGTCATTGACTCAGAAGGTTGGGAAACAATATGGCTGTTGGCTCAAAGTAATTTTCTACACTGTGCCCCTACCTGAGTATGCAGTTACTGATGAGGCAAAAAGAGAGAGAGAGAAGAAATGTAATTTCTTTTCTGCGACTAGCCTAAAAGGCCATGAGGCAATGTAATCCAAATCTCTTAATACTCAGGCCACTGATTTCTTGACCAATAATTTCAGGCATTTTTTCATGAAAAATGATAAAAATCAAATATTTGAAAAGTAAATATTACCTGTAAATGTTAGCAAAAACAGGCTGACTTTCCATAAGATTAATAAAAGCATGACATCTTTTATGAATAATACACAAATAAAATTTATATTTTAATGTGGAAAAACTTCAGGGGATCATGTTCAATAAAATCTATATAATATTCATTCACAACAAAGTAAGAACAGTACAGCTGAATAGAAACTGAATTCATCCATGTGGATAGATGATCCACAGGGGAAAATGAAGATATCTTTTCTTCAGCATGTGAAAGACTTTGAGTGATTTGTGGAAATTTATTTTTATCAGAATCTACCGGAGGAGTATACTTTTATACGGATATGGGTTTGGGATGACAGGTGAATTTCAAAGATAATTGACATTTGTTGTGAACATATCAGTGTTGTACAATCACAGTGTTCATAGAATACAATGTCTTATTTCTTCATATTTTGTATATTTTTGATAACATGTTAAATAAAATATTTTTGCAATTTTAATGAAAATACATGAAAATGTTTACCTGAATAAGAAGTCTCTATGGCAAACCAAATACTCAGGGAGAAAGTCAAAATGCAAATGATTTTTTATGTTTTCTGGGCCACAGAAGTTGTTCTCAACTGCTGTTGTGTACATAAACCTTGAAGATGATAATAGAAAAAGTAAACAATTCAATAAGATTGTTCAATGTCGGGGCTGAAAGTGGAGGGAAGAGGGAGAAAGAACACAGAAGGAGGGGAAATGGCTTGGCTGTCTGTTACCTGAGGTTGTTTGAGCCTTGGTTCACAGTGATTAAATCAAACCCACCTGAATAATAAGGTACTCTTTGAAACTACCAGTCCTAAGAGTGAAAGGCAAGAGGTGCATGAATGAGTGATAAATATACTTACACACACACACACACACACACACACACACACACACACACACACACACAGATAGATATCTATACCATGCATTGATTGGCCTCAGAAAGAGTCCTTGAAATGATTTTGGAATCAAAATCACCTAAGAGTGAATAGTAAACCATCAAGAAAAGTGATAACATAGCAAAGACCACTAGATTAAAAAAGAAAAACTGGTTTTGAGACCAGCTCTGGCATATACAAGCTAAATAACCATGGAGAATCACATAACCATGGAAAGTCCTTATGTTCCTTGCACACAAAAAATATTTAGATATATGTTTTCTTATGTCTAAAAGGAGTTGGTTAGAGTAGGTTAGACCAGATGATCTCTTTCCATTTCTAGCAACTGTTATTCTGTGATCATGTAATCAGTCTTTCACTCTGTTTCCAGTTACACGATTTCTACTACCCTGCATTTTTGCCAGGTAGATGGCTTAAATAGGAAAATATCAGGATCATTGAAATGGGTGACTGACAAAGCTGTTTCTAATGATATTATTATTTCTTTCTTATGTAATGCATGCCTCTATGAATAAAGAAAAAATCCACAGTCTATAATTCTCATAGCATATTTTAATTAGATGTATCTTCTTGAGGGTGAGGGCGTGAGGAGAGAAGCAAAGTGCAATTCTGACTTAGATTTGCTAAAGATTTTGTCAAACCATACTCAAAGATGCCACTTATTATTTATGTGATCCTGGGAAAGTTTTCTAACTACCATAAATCTTTGTTTTCTTATATATAAATTTTAGAAAATAATAGCACCTACCTCACAAAGTTGCTAGAGAAGTCAATGAGATAAAGCTCTTACAGCATTTAGCATAAATCCAACACATAGTGCTTGAGGAATGTTAATCATTAACATTACATATCTACCAATAAATAACTATTTCCCATCAGAATAATTGCGGGAGTAGGAGAGAGGACAATTTTTTTTGATGTTTACATAAACATATGCTGCTGTACACACATTTTTTAACTTTGCTTGAAAGTTTGAAGAGAAGAGAGTGACCATGAAACACTGAAAATACGGTGAAATGTTACAGTCAGTTTTACCAGATCAAATATTTTAAATGTCTTCATTGTTTATAAGGTGACGTTATTTTCTTTTCAAAGCCCGATACATATCTGAGCATTCTACTTTCCTTTCAGCAACCGTTGGCCCTAATATACCTGCTAGTGAATTTGCAGAAGACAGTGCTGCTCGGAGCGAGGGTGTATCAGACCTCCACGAGGTGGTCTCCCTGAAGGAGCGGATGGCGCGGTACCAAGCAGCTGTTTCCAGGGGTGGCTGCCGCAGCTTCTCTGCTAACGTAAGCTGCTCTTAATGGTCAAAAGGCAATATGCTCACTGTCTGACTAAACCCCCTCCTTACATTTGAAAAGTAAGGACGCTACTGGACAGGAAGTTCAAGTAGAAAGAGCACAAAAATAGTATGAAACAAATTCAGACCATCTGAAGTTAAGCTTCAGCTGTGCTCCTTATTAGTTACGTGAACTGGAGCTGCTATCTTAACCCTCCTCTGAGCTTCAGTTTCCTTAACTGAAAAATGGGAATAATCATTTACCACACAGTTTCTTGGTGAGGAATCAGAGAGATAATTTGTGTGTAAGCCATAAGGCACTGTATAAATGTGTTATTATTGTCATCATTATCACTTAACCTATAGCTATTCTCCTCAGGAAGGTTGGGAATTAATTTCAAACTTTAATAATCTGGGCTTGCATGCCACCCTCCTTGGTCTCATATGTGGTTCATTTAAATTCACTGGCAGTATGATTTCTTTTGCTTTTCTCATTTCTCTGTATGCACTAAATCCATTAGGGTAGGCTTAATCAACATAAAAATGAGAGAGATTAGCAATGTAGGCACTCTGCTAAACCAATTACGATTATAGGAAACTGCAGGATTCAGTAAGACCACCAATTTTTAGAGCCAAATGCATAATAAAGTCATATTCAAAAGAATTTGCTGGGTTCCTTATTCTGTGGCCTTCAGCGTAATGGAATATAAGAATATTCTTTTATAATTATAATCTCCAAATTAGTCAAGTTGTGAAAGAGAGAGAGAGAGAGAGAGATTAGCCAAAGAGGGTGGTATATTAAAATAGCCACTCTTAACATTCTTCTTTACAAATTATTTAGAGACAAGGCTGCCTGTGCCAAACTCATTAACAATATTGCAATTCTAGATGACATTTGAGTTTTCACATAGTCATTAAAATACATTTTAGACACAGCATAGACTTGGAATGAATGTACAGAAGTGGCATAAGTAGCTAGATCACTTCCAAAACAAGTAGTAGCACTGCAGTGCCTCCTGCCAGTCTTCTTAGATAGCACCCCCTGCTGGATCATTAAGGAACTTTACTACAAATTAGTGTTCTAAATTAGACAAATGATTCTTGAGGAAACAGGTGATTTTGAAAATACCTAGTCAAAGACTGATTATTTAGTAAATAAGCTTTTATTTAAGAAGCCTTTGATATTTTAAGACACTAGGAGAATATATCATAAAACAAATTGGTATCAGGGTATGATTTGTATTTATTTGTATTGTATTGTATTGTATTTATTTGTATTGAAGAGAGGATTTTCCATTGGGTGCACAAGGAAACTAAATTATCCCATAATTTAATACAAAAAATCAAAAAATTTAATTTTAATTAAAATTTTTCTAATTTTAATCTGAAAATAATCTACATATAAGGAATTTGGTAATACTTTTCTTTCACGCCCATTTTACAGACAAGAAAACTGAGGAAAAATGACTAATAGGACATTATAGAATTAGGTAGTAAGGGAGCCACACTGGTCTCTTAACCCTAGAACTCTTTTAACTGGATTTAACTTCCTCCTCTTATACAAGAAAGTATTTTTGGCCTCCAAATACCCTACTATTTGGTTTGGCCTTGACAAATACTGTGAGAAAGAAGAGCCTATGTATTATCTCAGCAGAATCCTGGTAAATATCTAAAGTAAAGCAAAATAATTCCCTTCTGTGGTCAGTTGCATTAAATGCTTGTTCAATTTTAAAATATATAGATATAGATATAGATATAGATCATGGAAACTGCTTGTGACTAAATCTCTATTTACACAATTAGCCCAAATATTTTTTATGTGCAAAATCTGGAAGACTGGAAGTCACAAATCCAGACCCAAACTGAATCCACTATATTTAATCACATTTAGATAGCTAGCAATGGTCCATTTCTCTTTGTCTTAGGCTCAGTGAGACGACATTTGGCCATGCCCATGCAAAAAGCAGTGGTCTGTAGAAGCCCCCAGAAGAGAGGGTAGCAATAACTTTTGTTGCACAATGCATTAAAATGCCAGATTCCGTGCTGTGAAATCTATTCCCTTTATCTTTTTTAACACAATAAATCTGTGAGAAATATATTGCTATGTCCAGTTTATAAGAACATTGAGGTTCAGGAGCTCTAGTCCAAGGTTTTAATAGTTAGGATTGGGATTAAAATCATTATCTGTCCAACTTCCAAAATTGTGTTATTTCTATCATGCCCTCTAACCCAAAGACAGTTCTTTGTAAAGGAAATTGATGACTATTTAATATATTTACCAAGGTTTAAGTGTTAGGCATTCAAATCAACTTATTATTGGCATACTCATTAGATTTCAAATCCTATTTCCAAGCCAAAAAATAAATAAGAAACACAGAATAATAATAAACATAAAAAGGTTCAACACAAAGCAATCTCAGCTATGTAGTCACTTATAATAACATGAATTAGATAGGACATTTAGAACATGGTGCTAAATAGGGCAAAAGTCACAGGAGTGATCCCCATCTGAGCAGGGAAGCATCACTTCAGCGTGGGGGCCACAGACTGCTTCCTGAACAAGTCCTGCCATGTCACATGTAGAAACTTTCATCTCCAAGCTGAGCTGAACAAAGACACCTTATCACCACCACTAAACTATATCTCAGAGCATTTGCCTCACTTGGGTGGGTGAGCAGCAGCAGTGGTGTAATAGTAGCACCAGGGGTGATAGGGGCAGTGTTAGTATTACTATTAAAAATAGTACAGTGCATGTATTTTTGCATGTGTAACATGGTCTGATTCCAAAGCACAATGAGGGATGGCTATATCTGTCTTTTAATCCATGTGGTAGACGAGAGGCAACCTGTCCATTACGGGAACTAATCTTTTGGTGAAAATGCACTTACTGTGGGAGTATCCAATCATTAGCATAATTACTGAAGCTTATCAGATTAATTTGCACATGGTTTAGACATTGTGTATAGTTGCTTGAAACAATAAGGTTCATCTTAACAATGAGTACTCTAATTTCTATAATTTACTTATTATCTACATGTGATCTATCCAGGAAGGCCACTTACGTAAATTAGATGGCAGATGTGGAAAAAAATATTGTGGCCTTAAGTTACTCTTTGCTTTTTTACTCTATCTTAAATTTCAAAAGGTATACTGTGCTTTTTCATGACCTTAACATACATCAAATGGCAGTGATTAGGATTTACATTTAAACTTTGTTGTAGAATTTGATGGGCTATACAGCTAGTACATAGAAGTGTGCAATCCTATCCCTTCTTCCCGTAGAGCCAATATGCATATCCTGAAATATATGATAGTCCATGGAAGTGGGGAAACATTCTGAACTTGATAAAGCAGCCACTTGAGTATTTGCTAGTAATTCAGTTAATCCTGAGTATTAAGTAAGTCTACAATATTCTGGAGTATGAGAAATCCAAACCACAGCACAGTCACTGTATTTTTAGTGTCTGTTTGAAAAACTACATATTTGGGTAAAGATTCCAGGACCCAAGGAGTCCCCAGTCCCTGGCGTGGGAACCTCAGCTCCCAGACCTCCAGTTACTTTCAAGGTCTTAAGGCTTTGAGGGTTATGTCAGGACCAGACCAGACCTCAGGAGACCTGCTCTGGTTCGAAGTGTGGCTGAGTCTCCTCCCAGCTGCAAGCAGACCTAGCAGCTTCCTGGAGGAGGGAAAGCTGGCACCGGGCCCTGTTGGGTTGTGAGTTGTCATTCCATCTGGGCTTGAGTGCCTGCTGGGCTCTGAAGTGTGCTGAATCGCCAAAACCAATGCCCTCAACTACTTCTGTGCTTCCAGAGGGGGCATAGTTCTGATGGGATTCCTTGGGTGCTTTTCAAAGTGCTTCCAGTGATACATATTGAAATCAGTTTTCCCATCTGTAATAAGACAAGGATAGACTAGAACCCTTCTGCCATTAAAGCCCCCCGATTCCGCCATGCCAGTGCTCAGAGCCGAGGCCCAGCATGTGCCTATCCCGCAGTAGAGGAGCTGCTGTTTTTCTGCCTGTTTGAGGCTGGTGTTTAAGACAAGATAGACGTGAATTCAGATTCCAATGCCAACACTTATGCCCTAGCTGTGAGAACTTAACATCTGTCTTACTTCTCCTAACATCAATTTCCTTATTTTAAAATGTGGCTAATAGATGTCCATATCTCACAGAATATGGAGAAGCATTAAATGACAGAATATGTATGGCATACAAAATTGCTTAGCTGTGGCTTAAGTAGCCGATATTATTACTTTTATTAGTATTTTTGCATAGGGAATATGATGAGGCTCTTTATTTTGTTCATCCTTAATAATTTTAGAGTAAGTCAAAATTATTTTAATAATTATTCTTAATAATGTGTTCACCTATACCGATGTTTAGGATTTTAGTGACAACATTATTGAGGGTTAAAATTGAAGGCATTATTTTAATATCCACTAGTCTGTGCATTACTAGAGAACAATCTAATGTTCAAATTGATCTAATAGGTCTAATCTCCAAACATCAAAATTTATCTGAGATAAGATTAATTAACTCAATATTTAGAAGATTCTTCTGATCTTATATCAAAAGACCGATAAATGATAAAACAACATGGAGAGACTATTTTTATTAATGTTTTCAGTAAAGGCCTACTGAAATAATTGTGTATATTATTATTTTTTAATATACTCCCCCTCAATAATTATTAGCTGTTTTTAAAAAATAGCTTTGAGCATCCCATGCTGTGTAGCATAAAGCTGGATTATCTCTTTTCTTAAATCATCCTAGATGATGGAAGAATCACAAATGTGCACAGTGCCCGGTGGTTTGGCCAAGGTGAAGAAACACTTTGAGGATGAAATTACTTCTTCTCGTAATGCATTTGCTCAGCACCAATACCAACAGCAGCACAGATCTGAGCAGGTAATACTATTCTGGGTGATGGATAAGTCATATATGGTTTAAATGCTCTCATTTCCGTGCCAGTGAAGAAATCTTTCTTCTTTGGTAGTATGTTTTGTTTTCATCATTCATTAACAAAAATTGTATTTCTCAAATGTTTTAGAAAATCATCTTTAAAGCATATCAATGTATTGATTTATTTACTTGGAGCATTTTCCACATTTCTAGAGAACCATGCTGGAATGTTCTTCCTCTCATCTTCTAATGTTTCAAAAATAAATGAAAATTAAATAGCCTAAGTTAGTCAATGAGTAAATAGAAATGTTGAGAACAATGTTTATATTAAGCCTCCGCTTCTAGGTTATAATTCATGATAAACTATCTGCTGGTTATTTGCATAGATTAAATTTGAAGCATTATTCAGCTGTTTATTGTGGTGGGGAGTTTTCTATTTTTTTTAAATCATCAAAAATTGAGCAGTAGAACCCAGATGTTACATAAAACCACATAATACAACTTCTAAATGTTATCTTATATAAAAGTTATTTTCCATTTCATTACTTCATTATCATATATCACAAAATAATGTCATGGGATATAATGATTTTCGAATGCGAGAATCTAAGTAATAAAACTCATTTGACTGATCTGTGCACTTTGAAAAATAGAAATTGCGCTGTAAACGGCTATACTTAGGCCCATGTTCTCTATGAGAAAGGAAGTAACTGGAGTGTTTCTGGAAATTTTTAGTGAGAAATAAAAGTGGATATGTTTTATTTTTTAAACTCCCCAGGGCATCTAGAGTCACCTAAAGTTTAAAAAATGAAGCAACTGCATGTTATGTGTGGTAGGGGACAGTGGAGTATATCAGGTAGAATGATTAAAAATCTACTATGTGAAATATTATTTGTTTCCTTTTTCTGGCTCTGTTTGAAAAGTGAAAAATGTGTAATATAGGTAGCTCAATAAATGTGTGGCAAGATTTCTTTCTAATGTTACCTAAAGAAAACTTAATATAAATAAGAAATTAAGAATGGGCATACTTGTGATCTAGTATTATATATAGTTGTTGCAAAATAGGAGTTGTTGAGTGAATCAAGTGTAGATGTGTGTGTGTGTGTGTGTGTGTGTGTTTGCTTGAAATTGATCAACAATACAAAATATTACTATCAGTAATTTAAATAAATTCTACATAGGGGTATCAGTAATGTATTTACAGATCCTTTGTTTTGCAGGGAAGCCGTGTGATAGAGTATGAGATTACAGGCTAAGGCACACGTAGATCTGAGTTCACAAGCCTTCTCTGCCACTTACCAGCTGAGTGACATAGACCCAGAGCCACCTTCATGGATGTGTGACCTGTGCAGTTGCACAGGGTCTCATGCTAGAAGGGAAACTGTCTAATAATTAAATTTGGGGAAATTTTGCAAACCAGATATCATCATGCTAACAGCTTGGAATCAGCCACAGCAAGAATATTTACACTGGGGAAATTGGCAAATGCAACAAGTCAAGGATTCCTTCATTCATTCGTTCCTTCCATCCTTTCTTCTCCCCCACCCCCACCTTCTTTCAAGAACCCACTGTTAAATATGTATGACCTTACCATTGATGTGAGGTCTAAAGTATGGTCCTAGCATAGTGGCCAAGGGCACAGACATTGAAGCCAGATGACTTGGATCCAAATTCCTGTTACTTCACATATTAACTGTGTGACTTTAGACAAGTTCCTTAACTTCTCTGTGCCTCAGTTTCCTCAATTATAGATTCAAGAATATAATAGTATCCACCTCATGGCTTTGTTTAGAGGAATAAATGAATTACTATTTGTAAAGTGCTTAAAACATTGCCCGGCCCATCGTAAGCACTACACAAGTATTTGTTTAAAAAAAAAAAAAAGTATGACCTTAATCAGATTTATTTTTCTTAAACTCTCAGCCACACTTTTTCCGAGTTGGTTGCATTCTCAGACAGGTTTACCCCAGATAGTAGTAAAAGGGATGCAGAGAAAGAGTGAGAATCCTTTTCCAGAAGTCTCAGGAAAAAGCCTTACAGCATCTAATTGGCTCTGAATGGAGCACACACCCTCCTTGTGGAACTAACTACTACAGCCAGAGGATGCTGCCTGGCGTAGACTTCTGCATCTTGTTTACCTACATAGATGTTCTCGGCCTATTTCTATCAATGGAGAATATATGCTGGGTAAAAATAAAACCAAACAAATATATATCCTCTATAAGCTGCTTGCAAATGTAGTTTATTATTACAAGATATAGTTCCTACTCTGTGAATATGAAATACTGATGCGTGTGAAAGTAATAAAAACCATGCACTAGAAGTCAATATTTGTATGACTCTGGAACTGTAGTGACCTCTCTAAACTTTAGTTTCATTATTTACCTTTAGACATGTTAATAATAACCAATAACTCTACGAGGAATGAATAAACCTAAGCCATAATGCAATGCAATATAATTACAATACAAAGGGAACACAGGTAAGAATAAACTGGTAAACCCCATCTATTAAATACCCACTGCATGCAGAAGTGTATGGGAAAAGGAAAGAAAAAGTCATTTGTACCTTAAAAAATAAATGACTTTAATTTATAATCCTTACTAGAAATTTGAAATAAGTGTCAAATTTGGTTATAAAGGGGGAAATGTAGGAAAATTATGTCTTAAAACATTTAAAGCTATCTAAATGCATTCTAAAAAGTCATTTCTTTTATCAGCAGGGATTATGGACAAGATGTTTGCTAATAAAAACAGGTAGTTAATTCTGTCTTTACCTAAGTTGTTATCAATTCTGATACTGATTTTGATTTCTTTGCTGTTGAAAGTACTTGGGATTTATATCTCTGCTAAGTCTGCCCTTGGCCAAAAAATATTTATTTTGTTGACATATAGTAATTAATATTAATTTGGAAATCAAGTTTAATTAGAGTTAAAAGAAAGAATATTTTGTATTTCTGATAATATTTAATGTCACAATTAGTTATCATTTCAAAAGCTGAAATAATTAAGTCCAATCTGCCTCTTTGCTTTCTAATGTATTAAACTCAGACGTTTCAGGGTAATTAGCTGACTATTTGGTAAAAGTTTGTTCAGGAGATCAGTAATTGGCCTAAACAAGTTTTCAAAATTAAGCTATCTATGAGATTAAAGATTATTTAAAGATTCCTGTTTGCTAATATATCAGACTGTTTTGTATCTACTGAAAAGTGGTTTCTGAAATAGAAAAAATGGAATACAAGATATAAGAACATTCATTTAAAATTAGGGTGATGTTCCATTCATATATTCTAGACTTGCCATGCTTTAAGGTTCTGCCTGTCTAACAGCAGTGTCACTGCTAGCCTTCAGAGTATCCTTATGAAAATTAGAAAAAGGAGCCACTCTGGGTCCCCGAGGGAGAGAGGTGGGGTGGGTTCAGCTTCTTCAAAGAATAGGTTAAGAAATCCATTAAGTTGTCCTAGTAGTTAGTTCTAAACATTTTCGACATCACTCATTTGGATTCTGCTTTTCAAAACAAACATTACTATTTCGACTAGATTTGAATGAAACACAACCCTCTTTAGGGGATTATAAGCCACTCAGCATATCTCCTGCTGATATTTAGGTGAGAAATATGGTAGCAGCATTGGTTTTTATTTTGTTTTAGGATTGAGTTCTCAGCATTCTATGCCACTGAAAATTAGTAGGTCATTAATGCTAGGATGAAAAAAAAAAAAAGAAAACTACTTGAGAGAGATGTCTTTTTATCCACTCACTACAACAGACTCCATTTGGGAAGAACATTTTGAATAATCCATCCTATGGACCTTAAAAGGGTGTCTTGAAATATGCTGGAGAAGATTTAGAATAAATGTATTATTGGTGTGAAACTACCATGGCCTCTCTGCCAAGTTCATTTTCACCTGCTCATTCTTTGGTTTCTGTTTCGTTTTGTTTAGGACTTTCTTCCTATTTTTCTTCTTTCTCTTGTTTCTCCTTATTTTGCATACCATCAACATCGCCCATTTTACAAATACAATTCAACTACTATTTAGTGTGTTGACAGAGTTGTGCATTGTCACCACAATCTAATTTTAAAACATCTCCATACCCCTAGAAAGAAAACTTGTACCCGTTAGCGTTAGGAATTTCTTTCTTTGTGCCATATTCTCACACTCAAGGTCTGACTTTCATCTTTTTATGTGAATTTCTCCATTTCTTTCCCCCATATTTATACAGTACTGAGGAGCGCTTTGCGTATTAACTGTGAAGCCCTGTAAGCCTCTTCTTTTCTGGAGTTGATTATTTTTTTTTCTTCTTAAGTGGCGTAAGTAGGAAAGAGCAGATGGAGCTCCAAAAATTTTGGAAGTAATCAGGACAATCCAGTGCTTAGGTAATTGCTGTCATGTGAAATCGCTGCGTTGAATCCATGTCAGGAGGAGAAAACATTCCTGACCTTCGCCCTGCTGCCAACTCTGATGCACTGGGTGACGATATGTGTCTTTCCCCATACATCTGCTGTGGCAAAATCCGAATGTAAACATTAGTGCTCTGTAAGATTATGTGAATTTAGAACGATCCCTGGATAATTTTAGGTGGATAGAAAGCATTTTTGACAGCTTGTGACAGATATAATCTGACATCTGTGTGTTTTAGATTCTTTAAAGGTGACCTATAATTATTTTCTAGCAAACTAAATATATTTTTAACAGCTAAATATCCACATTGCAAAGCATTTGTCATAGAAGTGCATTAAACCAGCTTTTCACTTCCTGCTACAAACATAATCTCTCAACGTCACAGATTGCTAGTAACAGCCCCAACCTAACCTAGATCTCTATCAACACAAAAGGTTGTAACCAAGAATGTGTCTCGTAGTGTCTTTTAATTATGTGCACTATTTTTAAATAACTGTTATAACTTCAAGTAATGCTACTCAAAATGAGGCAGTCTGGAGTGCTGGTTCCAGAGTCAGACAGGTGGGGTTACAATTCCCTGAGTCAGCCACTTGTCTGTGCCCACTTTGTGCGATAACGAATGCCTGTGACTGGGTAATTTACAACGAACAGAAATTTATTGGCTCACAGTTCTGGAGGCTGGGAAGTCCAATATGAAGGTGCCAGCATCTGGTGAGAGCCTTCCTGCTGCATTATAACTTGGCAGAAGGTTGAAGGGCAAGAGAGCAAAGAAGAAGGGAGGAACCCACTCCTCCAACAATAATGGCATTTAGTTTATTCGTGAGCATGGAGCCCTCATGACCTAAGTACCTCTTAAAAGTCCCACCTCCCAGTGATAAAAATGGCAACTAAATTTCAACATGAGTTATGGAGGGGACAAACATTCAAACCACAGCACCGCTCAACTTCTTCTATAAAATGAGGATAATGTAACAGGTCGTGTTAAGAAAAAAATGATATGGTCTGTGTAAAACTCTTAGTACATCTCCTGGCATATATTAATTGCTCAATAAACCCTGGCTATTATCATCAGTACTATCGAAACTAAAGCCAAGACAGGACATAATCGAATGGTAATTATTTTCAAAATAGAATATGATTCATAAACACTTCGTGTATATGTAAAAAGACAAAGAAGGACTATATTGTTCTGTGCCTCATACCTTAGCTTTCTTTTCAGTTTTTTAACCCTGGGAAACAACAATTTCTTAGGAGCTCTGCAGGCAATTAAATGTTAGTTTAACATGATCATACCTGTAGGAGTATATGCTTTGTGCATATATTGTTCTGAAGTAGTCAGTAACTCCAGTGCATATATTAAAAATTATAATAGCAGCTCTTCTTTTGAGGAAAAAATGCTTAATTCCAGTTGTAAGAAATGACAAGAAGAGCTGGACCTATCAGAAGGCCAAGGAGAGAAATATACACAAAACCTACTCATTACAGGTACATTAGATCCCCTAAATGCCACTGTG
>NW_012149063.1:705048-707890 GCF_000956105.1 Propithecus coquereli
ATTATGTTATAGCCACAAACCATAAGTCTCAACCTCTGCTGTCCCCAAATGTAGTTGATGGTAATTGCTGTCTGCTGAGGCGTAACCATAAAGTCCAAGGAGAGAAATATACACAAAACCTACTCATTACAGGTACATTAGATCCCCTAAATGCCACTGTGAATAAAAGTTTGTTTTGTAAGTGGGAGCAATTGAGTAGCATACCATTTGTTCTTTAAGACTACTTTATTTGTAGTATTGTGACAAGACGTACTGAGAGGAAAAAATATAATTAATTTATAAATTGAATCTGGCAGGAGAGAAAAGGCTATACTATTTGAATACAAGAGGAAGATTGAAGGGGTGTTGATTTTTTCCATTTGTATGAGTGTGTGTGTTATGTATTGTAGTTTCTCAGCATATTTTAGTTGATATGTAAAAGGGAAAGAAACTACCTTATGACATTTTCTGGTTTGTGCAGTTGGAACAATGAAGATAAATATATTTCTACAGTTGTCTTAATAGAATATCGCAAGTGTTTGTTGAATATACAATGCTATCATGTAGAAATACTAAAAAATAAGGGTGCCTATTTGCCAGAGAACTGTTTCTGTTCCTTCGACACAGGTGAGGGAATAGCCCTGCCCTTTCTCTAGAAAGGCTGGTGAATACCCTTGAACCTCCCACAGGCTGAGCAATCATACAAGGATCCCAGCTTGATCTCAGGGAAACAAAAAACAAAAGCAGCACAGATCCTGTGCTCAAGAGGCACAGAAATAAGGCTCACAGACAGATTAGATATAACAGTCTCACTCTGTTAAAAATTAAAACTATAATGGGACAGGCATATGCACAAACAATGAGCACGATGTGCACCTCCCAGGGGATGGACACACTTGAAGCTCGGACTTGGGGGGGAGAGAGGGCAAGGACATCATATGTAACCTAAACATCTGTACCCCCATAATTTGTTTCTTTCCTTCCAAAGCCAGGCCCTCTAATCTGTTTATCCTCTACACCTTTAGTGCCTGTGGCCGAGTGGGCTTTGGTGATGAAAAGAACACAATAACATTAACTTTTTAATGCTGACACAAGATCAGGAGACCAAGAGTTTGCTATAAGGAGCACAACGGCCTTCACCAATTATCATCTGTAAAACACACGTGGCCAGATCCGCATGAACTGGTTATGCAGAGTTCAGTTGACTGACGTTATCTTTTTTTTTTTTTTTTGGAGACAGAGTCACCTGGGCTAGAGTGCAGTGAGTGGCATCAGCCTAGCTCACAGCATCCTGAAACTGCTGAGCTGAAGTGATTCTCCTGCTTCAGCCTCCCTCCCGAGTAGCTGGGATCACAGGCCCAGCTAATTTTTCTGTTTTTAGTAGAGACGGGGTCTCACTCTTGCTCAGGCTGGTCTCGAACTCCTGACCTCAAACGATCCTCCCACCTTGGCCTCCCAGAGTGCTAGGATTACAGGCGTGAGCCACCACCGAAGTTATGTATTAATGGAACATTCCAATTCCCTAACTATGCCACACAGTAAACTAGTAACTCAGTTTTCCTTTCAATTCAGCAAGAGGTGGAAATGCAAACTCTGATCCAATTGTGGGTTTGTAAATGCATATTTTATGAATTGACTTTTTCCCTCAATTCTTGCATTCAAATTATCTTTGCCACACTCATGATTGCCCATTTAATTACTGCTTTTCAAGCCTGTGACCCTGGCACTGTTTCCTTGCCACTTTGTGGCTGGTTATCTCCTGCGACTTAATGTCTGTCCGTGTCTCTTTTTTTCCTACCCATGCCCACCTTCTTATAGCTCTGTAGATAGTAGCAAGATCCCATTTTTTTTAATAGAAATAAAATCAGTAGAATGATATTTTGTGAAGAAGTTCATGCTCAAACTTTGAAGTAAATTATCCTGCTTTTAGCACTGCCTACACCAACTACAGGGAAAACAGAAGCAAAACCACAAACAAAACCACATGAGGACTTGTATTTCTCAGGATGAAAGATAGAAAGGCCTTCTCTACAGTCCCCAACAAATCATTCATTTCTCCCCTGGCTCCATGAAGGCCTGCATGAGACTAACCTGTCTAGAAATGCACCCTCTCACACAGCCCTACTACCTCCTCTACTCCAGGCTCCCGTAGGTGAAGCTACAGGGATGTAGTGGCAGTGAGTTTCGGTGACAGTGATTCCTCTGTCTATGGGTCCCCACATCTCTCTGAGCCTGAAGCAGGGCATCCTTTCAGAGCTCGCGACATATCACCTCCTACTCTTACCCTGACTGTGCAAGGATTTAGAATTGAATCATCCTTCCTGTTAGGCTGGGGCATGGAAATCAGTGGAAGCTCTGAGCATCTAAGCTCTTTTCAACCTGGGCTATACACTGGAATTCCCCAGGCACCCAGGTAATTCTGATTTAATTGTTCTGAAGAATGGTCAGGAATGAGGGAATTTCATGTTAATAACTTTCCAGGTAATTCTCATGCTACATTCTAATGAACATGACAGGGCAAACCTGAGCCAGGATTTATTAGCCCGGAGTTGACCACTCCCCTCTTTGTTTCTGATCTGAGGCTTGTCGCCTGCCTATCTCATTCTGTCCACTCTCTGATAGCCGGGTTTTTCTGCCTATGTTGATATTTCTCTTGAGATGCTTACTGCAATCAAAGAATAGAACATGGGACTGTGGAGAATATAGAGAAAGTAAGGGCTTAAAGAAATCATGGTGAAAACAATAATATCAATCAGCCAAACAACCAATTTACTGATACCCCAACCATAGTTAATTTCTTTGTTAATGGTAAACTGTATTGAAATAGTAGTATTTTGCACATATATGATATAATGGAATATTA
>NW_012149063.1:707940-735099 GCF_000956105.1 Propithecus coquereli
TAGCGAGACTCTTGTCTCTACAAAAAATAAAAAAATTAGCTGGGCATGGTGGCCCATGCCTGTAGTCCCAGCTACTCGGGAAGCTGAGGCAGGAGGATCGCTTGAGCCTAGGTGTTGGAGATTGCAGTGAGCTATGACGATGCCACTGCATTCTAGCCCAGGCAATAGAGTGGGACTCTGTCTCAAAAAAAATTTTTAAAATAAACTAAAAATCAGAGCAAAAATAAACTAAGGAAATTAAGGAATTTATTAGTATATTAAATTGATACATCAATAATTAAAATGAAACTTTACTGCTTTATAATTATTGTAATCTTTCACTA
Organism: Propithecus coquereli; assembly: GCF_000956105.1. Lineage (NCBI taxonomy): Eukaryota > Metazoa > Chordata > Mammalia > Primates > Indriidae > Propithecus > Propithecus coquereli. The sequence continues at coordinate 708,264 of NW_012149063.1, forward strand.
AAACGTATTTTCATAGGATTATGCTATCTGTATACCTAATGTCTCTTGGGTTTGTACCTTTGATATTTCTATACCAATAATATTATTTTATAAAAAACATGGAGCTTTACTTAATTATAAAGTAAAAACCTTATTAAATAATGTAATGAACATGCATATAGTCATTTTGTTCTTTATATAACTAAACCAATGTGTAGACTTTCCCTGAGATTCAAAGTGTGCCTATAAAATATAGTAAGACCACCTTCCATGATCGAATATCAATCACATTATGTTATAGCCACAAACCATAAGTCTCAACCTCTGCTGTCCCCAAATGTAGTTGATGGTAATTGCTGTCTGCTGAGGCGTAACCATAAAGTCTTAGTCATGGTCCCTTTGCAACTTGCTATTTCAGCTTCTCTCTGCAGAACCTGTTGGTATATGAGCTATCCTGCTAGCACATTCACTCCACCCTCTCCAACAGGAAAATGGCAGGCCATTCCGGTACATCATTATAAAGGGAAACTCATTCCCACACCACCCTGTGAAGACACAGGCAGAATGTTTGCCTGGGTATTTTGTGGAAACTCCATCTTGTTCGTGAAATAGTTCAGTCTGCATAGCATGTGCATCCGGCCTGGTTTTATTTCTGTGTTGAAAAAAAATAAGTGAACTAATCTTCCTGGTGACTTTGAAGGGTTTAGAAATATTAATCTCTGGAGGGTACCCTGGCCCTTTTTCTAAGGGAGTCAGGGCCTCCGTGGATAGTACAAATACCCTGTAAGAATGAGTTGCAAGCACAGATTCAAGCACTTTCAAAAACATCATGAATTGGTGGCTTCTCTTTCTATGATTCATTTTGCTCAGTCTGCAAAATAGAATTCATGAAGCTACGTTTACACTAATTATTGCAGCACCGCTACCACAACTTTTCTTCTGAATGGTTTCGTGGGTCTTCTGTTTCTATAAACCTATTCATTCCTATAGAACCCATTTTCTATTTCATTTAAAGAAGGCAAGTGCACTTACAGATATATCCTTCACTCCTTTAAAGTAAAATAAATTGGAATTGCTTTAGGAAAAATGGAGTGGAGCTGTTCTTATCACAAGACCCTGAGTCGCTGAGGAAGTGACACCTGGACCTTTTCCCCAAAGACACAAGCTCACAACAGAGAGATGCTTCCATACTTGAACAGGTGATCTCAAAAAGTATTTGAAGTTGATAAAGTTGTAAAATACAGATCTTTTGACATAATGCAATTTTATGTCTTCTTTTATGAGAGGGAGTGGACATTTAGGGAAAATTGAAATAGAAGAAATACTTTTATATAGCCCTTTCTTCTACCTGAGGGCTCATATTAGCTTAAAAATATAAAAGCATTTTTTGTATAATTACATTGAATAGAATTGTCAAGTGTGTAGACAATATATTCTAATATGCTAATTAAATTTACTTTATTTTCAAATTGCTGTAATGGAATGGCAAACCACAAAATTTTAAGTTCCTAGATTTTGCTAGTTTGCAAGGAGCAAGGAAAAATATAATAACAAAAGGAACCATTAACATTATAGAGTCATTATGCTTGTAGAGCTTAGTGAAATCTGCAAAATGGCTTTTCCACATAGTTACTTCTATGAAAATGGATGTTTTCTGTTAGTCGTTGACATCAGAGGATATTATTAGCTCTTTCTGCTTCTTCTGGGTCTATATTTCTCAAAATAAACCCATCCTCATGGTTCTTTGAAGATGATTGAATTGAGTCAAGCTTCTCAATTCTTTGGGATGTTCATTTAATTGTTAATTTACATAAATCCATACACATTATCATGCTAAAAAAAAAAAAAACCTCAAAGAACACAAGGCCTGAGAAAAGTAAGAGGCATTAAGAGATTCTGTCCTTAGAACCATGCTGTTATAGAGATGCGATTGGATCATTCTTCATTTTTTTCTAGCTTCTTCACAAATTTCAACATCATAGAACAAGGAGTAAAATTACATCTTCTAACAGCCTTTTCTTGAACTTGTTCTCTATCCTTCTCTTCTGAGTAATCTAACTGGGCATGGTAAGGAGCATGCTGTCCATGGCTTTAGGAATGAGTGGAGGCTATTTCATTTCCCATCCCACCAGGAGGACAGGGCACATTATATACCTGCCACTAGATCGATACCAAGGGGGAGCCAGGAGCTCAATTAAACTTCTTATCCTTGGTAAAATGCCAGTGGCCTCCAGAGATATCAGCACACCCTGCCCTGGCATTTGAAATTCATTCCTGTGTGTCAGAGTACAAATTACAATAATCTAGTGCAATAATTCAACATATGACAGTATTTAGAAACATTTGGGGAAGATGTCAAGGATGTCAAGAAGTCACTTCTTTAGGCTGGGGTTCAATTGTGAGCCTTTTGTCATACACATTTTGCATCATCATTTTAAAACTGTAAATAAAGTCTCCCCAAAACAAATCATATGTCTTCTCTTTTCTTTCTTTCTTTTTTTTTGAGCATCAAGAAAGTTTTCTTTTCTTCCCTGAACTCCTTTTCCTTCCTTTCCTCAAAATGTAGCCTTCATTACTACATAGAGGATTATGATAATAAGAAAGTATGCTATCAAGCCTGTACTCTAAGGACATCACCAATACATGATGAATGCATCACTTATTGCTTTTAGTTGTTAAAAATATTGCTTCAAAATATCTGTCTGGTTGATGGGATTTTAGTTAATACACTATATTCATGGTATATCATTGGTATTTTTTAAATTGTGTATAGCATTATTCCCTAAACTCCCTTTACTGGTTAAATTCATTTGTAATCACTATGTGGACTGCAAAAGTGGTAGAACCTTAAAGAAATTTGATGTTATTCCAGCATAAATGGCCTTGTATTTTTCCTGACACTTACCAACACTCAATCCATGGTAGCCCTTCCTATTTCCTCCAGGACTGCCCAAACCTCTGTGCCAGAAGTTTACCAGTGAAGATACTAAGTGAGACTGAAATTAGTTATGACTTATTTACCCAATTTCTCACTCAAATTGATGACAAATTTCAGCCATAACACAACAGTCTTGTCTGACACTCCAATTTCTTCCCCCCCCAAGTTGCTTGTAGATATATTCATCAGTGCCACTACAACAAATTACCTTCTTAGTTTTCCTAATTTTCCTTAAAGAAAATCCAAGTGATTAGATTAATTCATTTTTACTGATAATTAATATTTGCTCTGAAATGACTTGTTTATACAAATAAACTTGCAATGCTTAGATCAGAGCCAGATGGGTTTTATTATACTTCTTGCTTTTTGCTTGTATTTTATATAAGGATTTTATAATGTCGTTCCTTCCAGTGAAGAAAACTCAGAGGGAAAGTGAAAGAGGGAGGCAGGCTGTATAATAGGAACTCCTGTGACACTCTTAGCAGGAAAATTACATTATCTCAAAGTCTTCTTACATGTTCTTGTAATGTCACATGGAACACGCATTGCCAAGAAATAAGCCCAAATTCGTTTCATTATCAGATTTGGATAGTGCTTTCTACTATGTTATCTACTGTGAAAAATGAGTGGCACTCATTTTCTTGTGTTTTTAACTGGTTTCCATTCGGTTAAGAAGATCTCAGTGTTCATAAAGAATATTTTCTTTGCAAGGGTAATGGGCAGTTTTAATTTTTTTTGGACATCTAAACCTCGTTCTATTTGCTACCCAATGAGGAAGAACCAGCCGCCACTAGGAGAAGCTGCAAATACCATACACTCACCCTCAGTCTTCCTGGTATCTAGGCCTCAGTCCTGTGAACTAGACTGCACTCACCACACACCACCATCTCAGGCTCTAGATAAGCAGTTAGTGCCATAAACAGTATAGACCACATGGAATCAATTTTGTAATGGCTGATGGCAGGAGATTAGCTACATCCAATCTCAGGAAGTAACTATTCCAGAAACAACATCCAGTACACACTGCTGATGGCATCAGCAGTGAACGTGTCTGGTGCCCAGTGACAACAGTAAGGGTGCCCTCACCAGATGGTTCTGCAACTATATTCTGCACTGTGACTGGATACAAACCCCCCAAGTCTTATTCCCTGGTGTCCTGGAGACTCCTTGGGTCTGCTCCCCACCCCTGCCACTCAATGTCCCTTTTTTTTTTTTGAGACAGAGTCTCACTCTTTTGCCCAGGCTAGAGTGAGTGCCGTGGCGTCAGCCTAGCTCACAGCAACCTCAAACTCCTGGGCTCAAGCAATCCTTCTGCCTCAGCCTCCCGAGTAGCTGGGACTACAGGCATGGGCTACCATGCCCGGCTAATTTTTTCTGTATATTTTTAGTTGTCCAATTAATTTCTTTCTATTTTTAGTAGAGACGGGATCTCGCTCTTGCTCAGGCTGGTTTCGAACTACTGAGCTCAAACAATCCGCCCGCCTCGGCCTCCCAGAGAGCTAGGATTACAGGCGTGAGCCACCGCGCCCGGCCTCAATGTCCCTTTAATAAGTTCCCTTTTCTGTTTCAGTCAGACCCCAATGCTCGAAATTGGGAGCTGATAAAAGTATAAATAATCTACAAATCTTAAAGTTTTTTACTGTCAAGATGGGAGTCATACAACAGTACCTTTCAGGAAAAGAGTAAGTGTGGAAAGAATTGTGTAATAGTAGATTAAATTACTATGAACTGACTGTTCACTAGGTATCAGTTCATGAAAGATGAATTGTGAAAAAAAAAAAAAAATGGGCAGGCGATCACAAACCCACTCTCTGGCTGTGTCTCGGCAGAGTATCTCCATTCCCTGGGGGCCAGAATGGTTTGGAAGAGTCATAATATACACAGCTCCTTTTTGCTTCTCTCTCTTTGAGTAAACCCCCCAAACATACTACTTCTCTGGTAGAGAAAAAAGGTACACATTGAGACTTGCTTCTTTTTTAGTTTCTGGACTTAATTCTACAGTGAAATTCTCTGGTAAAATTCATTGATATAGCTGCAACCTACTTTCATTCAATCTTTTTTCAGGGAGGCAGTTGTTTATTACTCAATCCTGAGTTATTAGGAAAATGTCTGACACAAATAAGTGTGCAAGAAATACTTGTTAAGTAAAGATACCAAACACTCATGTAGCACTTATGAGCCAGGTTTTTACATATATTATTTCCTCCTCACAATAACCTTCTGAAATAGGCATTTTTGTTATTCTGTTTTTTGAACAAGAAACAAGAAATACTAACTCAGGAAGGTTGGTTCCAGAGCCTGTGCCTTATATTTATTTCTTTTTTTTTTAATTCAGCTGATAATCATGAAGCACCCACCATATGTCAGGCACCAAAGATTCAATGATGAGTATTACATTACTTTGTCCTCATAGAGCTCACTCTATCAAAAAGACAGATCTATAACAAATACTTACAAGTGTAAAATGGTAGATTCTATGCTAGAAAATATAAACAAGACTCACTGGGACCCAAGGAAGTTGTGATAAACTTCAGCCTGCGTGAAAAATGATCAAGCAGGACATCTGAGGGTGGAGAATGCTTCAGCTGAGACTGGAAATAATTTTTCGTACATATAGAAATGTATTCTAGGCAAAGGGGCAACTTATGCAAAAGGTAAAATAGCATGATATCTTTGTGAATATTGTGAGCAATAATGGAGGCACAAAGCTGGAGATGTAGGCAAAGTTCAGATAATAAAGAAAATGTTATGCCACGTTAAAGAATTTTTCAGTTATTCTAAGGCAACCAAAAGCTATCGAAGAAATTTAAACAGGGAAGTAAGATGAATAGATATGCCTTTAGGAAAGATTATTCTGGCTTTATAGGATTGATATAAAAGATATTAAGTTTAGATAGAAAACGAAAAATTAGGAGACTAGTGAAATAGTCCAGATTAAATATATGAAGACTTAAATGGGTCAGAAGTTCTAGGGTAAAGAGGGGACTGACTCCAGAAGTATTTAACTAGCAAAAGGTAGCATTGGCAGGAATTAGAAATCACTTGGATATTGGTGAGGGAGAGATGGTAACAGAGAGGTAGAATTCTGTTTCTCTAGTTTGGTTTGTAGTAATTAACGTAAGATACATGTTACCTCTGGTTTTCTTTTCCTTTGGAATATTTTCATTCTTTTTGCAAACTTTTTATCTGTAATTTCACTACTCTGTAAGACTCTTAAGTCTCAGCCTCTTTTGTTGTATTTTTGTGTTTACTTATATCTGAATGCCTCTTTGGTTTTAAGAGGCTTGGTATCTGTGTTGGATTGAAATATTATATATATGTATATCTTTAACATATATCTATATAAAACTTCCAGGAGGCATCCTTTATTGGGAATTGAACGTTTTTATGTAAGACACATTTTTAGTTCATCGAATAAATATTATTTATATAACTAATATGTTTGACAACCCAGTTGAGAGTGCATCTTTTATATGTTCTTTTTATGAATCTTCAGTATTTTTGGACTGTGGTATATGGCTCTATAAATAATACTTTTAGAGAAGAAAAAGGCAGAGTTCTAGCAGTTAAAGATGGCATTGCTTATTCAGAATCCTTTCTTTTTGAAGGAAAACATTTTTACGTTTAAACTATTTTCTTTCCTGTAATCCTAGCACTCTGGGAGGCTGAGGTGGGAGGATCGCTTGAGATCAGGAGTTAGAGACCAGCCTGAGCAAGAGCGAGACCCTGTCTCTACTAAAAATAGAAAGAAATTAGCCAGACAACTAAAAATATATAGAAAAAATTAGCCGGCATGGTGGCACATGCCTGTAGTCCCAGCTACTCGGGAGGCTGAGGCAGGAGGATTGCTTGAGCCCAGGAGAATGAGGTTGCTGTGAGCTAGGCTGACGCCATGGCACTCTAGCCCAGGCAACAGAGCAAGATTCTGTGTCAACAAAATAAATAAATAAATAAAATCAACTATTTTCTTTATTTAAAACGATGCTTTTTTTCTTTATAACTAAATATGGCCAAAGGATAATTGTTTTGAGGCAAGAAAGAGTTAAAATTAATTGAATGATAACCCGTCTCTCAGAAATTTATGAAATAAATCTGCATAATTCATACATCTGTATATATTTAGAATTATTGTTTCAAGGGAACTTCAGGCTAACTGAGCCTTTTTATTCCATTAAATACATATGTATATATTTTTATATATTGCATATATAGAGATATGATCACAGAAATTTATTAAAACAAGACTGAGAATGTCTAGCACAATGCCATGAAGATAGCCAGTGTTCAATGACTGTTGTCTGAATAAATAAATGCCTGAGTGAAGTTCTACAAGGTCACTCACATTTAAGACTTCAGTGTTTTCAAATAAAAAAGTCACTACTTTAAAATTTTTGTTGAATATTTTCGCATTATCAGTCTCTTAAACTCCAATAACACAGTTAGTATACTCCCATAACTTTAGGCAGAACTACTATTAAACCAAGTAAAACTGGGCTTCCCTGAGTATACTGAGTCACAGAAAGAATTAGGACTTGCAGTTGCCCTGACTCACCTTTCCCCTTAATGATTTTTTCCTATTTGTGTAAGTTAAAAGTGCAGATAAAGCATTGTCTTTCAGTGTCATCATAAATATCTCAACTTAGTTTTTTACTGTCATAGTGATTCTGCCTGATGTGTTCTACTGCTGTTTCTTTTTTTTTTTTTTTTTGAGACAGAGTCTCACTGTGTTGCCCGGGCTAGAGTGCCATGGCGTCAGCCTAGCTCACAGCAACCTCACACTCCTGGGCTCAAGCGATCCTTCTGCCTCAGCCTCCCGAGTAGCTGGGACTACAGGCATGCGCCACCATGCCCAGCTAATTTTTTCTGTATATTTTTAGTTGGCCGATTAATTTATTTTCTATTTTTAGTAGAGACGGGGTCTTGCTCTTGCTCAGGCTGGTCTCGAACTCCTGAGCTCAAACAATCCGCCCGCCTCGGCCTCCCCGAGTGCTAGGATTACAGGCGTGAGCCACCGCACCCGGCCTCTACTGCTGTTTCTACATGGTGCCTGATGACATGTCCGGTTCATCAACTCAATGAACGATAACAATTCACTAAAAAAAAAACATACAAACTATTTTGGTTAGCATTGTGAATATTTTTTTATAAAAAAGCTATTTTATTTTTTTTCCTTTTTTGAATGGTTCTTTACCATTGCATATGTGTTTGCTGCCTTTCTGTATTTATTGCTTTCTTTGGTACAGACTCTGCCCCTCTCTGATGATGCCAACTACCCTTTACAGCATCGCAGCATTGCCCACATTTTTCCATAAATGTTCTGATCACTTGCAATATTATTGAGCCCTCTTTCTGAGTGTACTTTGTAATCGATGTGTCATTTTTATACACATCAGCGTATGTAACTCCACCTACCAATTATGAAAATATTCAGTATCAAAGACTGTCAGCCAAATTACCAACATAGAGCTACGTGAAAAATTTAAAGTCTCAATTTTTAAAGCAGCTTGAAAATAGTAAAACTATTATACTGCTAGAAAAAAAAGTAACTACTGTATTGGTCCATGCATTTAGTCCTTGACATTTTATTGGTACTTAGAAGCTAAACATTGGGATTTGAGGATGTCTGTGATAGACTCACAGTTCAGTCAAAGGAGAGGGTCCTATCAGCAAATGATGTCTGTCAAATGTGATGTGCAGACAGCAGAGATATGTAATGACAGTCATGGGACTAGAAAAAAAAAAAAGCAGGAATAGAAAAATCCATATAGGAAATAAGGAAAGATTTCAAAAAGAAAACAATTTTTGAGTTAAGCCTTCAAAAAGGTATAGTGAATGTGGAAAAGCCTTTATCTGAAAATCAAAACCTAGAGATGTCAGATTATATATTGCAATTTGGATGGGTAAATTTAAAAAAATAAAGAGAGAAAATTCAATGGAAAAAACACAGGTTTAAATTTGAATATATCCAAACCCAAACAAACACAATGTATGAGCCACAAATTTTTATGCCTATCGCTTAAAAGAAAAAAACTAATTATTCCTTCAAATCTTGAATCCATTGACATTTTTGCTAAGATAAACAGCATGTTCTTATTATTGTTTATGTCTGTTTGACAAAGATGCAAATAACTTTAATATATCATAACCCTTTCTAGTTTTATTAAAGATGAGATTAGTGATGGGTAAAATTGTTGAATTACTGGCATTGAGCATGAACTTCTCTTTTTTCCACTCTGGTGAGGCAGCTATCATCTAATATTCTGCCAGTCTTTCCTTATAATTTTTTCTATTTGGTATACGTCTGAGAGTCAGAATAATAATGGATCACCATAAAAAATGTCTGTCCTTTCTCCTTACTCATTGTTCTAGAATGAGTTTGCAATTTTATTAGTACAAGTTTACAATAACTTTCCTTATAATGATAATAATAATGAAAAGTTGGATAAGCAGAATGTGAACACTTTCCTGTGTGAAGAAACCTTCTTAGAAGATGTGTTTATGAATGATAGAGTTTTGTAATATAGTTGGTTAATATATATGAGCTGACACTAGATTGATGTGAGCTATGCAAATATTATAATATTGTTTTGTAATTGTGTTACATTTTCTCCTTTCGATTTCAAGTTAGAGCACATATATTATCTCTTTTTCTTTCTTTTAATGGCTGCATGACATGAAAAAAACTGAGTTTCAGTGTGATTTAGTGATATACCCAAGATTACGGCATACTTAGTAGAGGTGGGAGTTAGGACTAATCTCCCATTCGTGGCTACTGGTTAATCCACCTATGGAAATAAAACAGCATTTGTTTCTTTCAGCCTGGTCTACATTTAAATTTAATTTTCAGAAACCAATGTCATGAATCATTTTGTGTGAATTTATGTATAGTGCTCTGACCAGAATTCTTTATTACATTTTATTTGTGTAATTTGATTTCTGCTTGAGCATTATGATGATCCATCCTTTTACCTAACCCTACACTCTATAGACAACAACAACTGGGAAGAAAGAAAGTCAGATTTAAATCCAAACTAAACAAGTTGCAAAATATGAAACCGAGTAAATGGTAGAAACAAAATCTTGTGATATTTTAAGACAGATTTTATGTAAGTTATAGCAACTAGGAGGCAGTAAAATTGATGCATTGATGCTAACATACCAAACTAGTGTAGCAATTACAGTTCTGTTTAGTAATGGCACATAAATGCTGAAGTAGAAACTTACAACTCTAAACAAAATTTATGTACATTTGTTCTGTTTATGTTGTGTCATCTCCTACAAGAAAATATATTTTGGAGTTGATAGTGGATTGTTTTTACTCAAGTAGATACACTTAACGATAAACGGTTTGTCCCAGAAAATAACTTTTAAAATTTGTGTCAAAAATACATTTATTTACTGTTTTTCTACTCCAAATATTTTGCATTTGTTTTTCTTAACACAAAGATTCATGTCATGTCACTAACTCTACTCTTTCAGATTGGCAGCAGGTAATAGAAACTCACATTTTCATGGATACTAGACAGGTTTTTTAAAAATGTCAAGTTGGTGTTAAATATTAGCCAGTGATAGGGATGATGGCCAACTGAAAGGTATGTGGCTCAACTAAAAAGACCAGCCACTACTTTGTCCCAGCCAGATACTGCCTTGTTGGAACCTGAACCCAGTATTACTGTGTTACCAGAGTTTCACAGTTTTCAAAAACAGAAAGAAATCTTGACTTTCATTAGTGTTACCTAATTCAAAACTTTATATTCACTACGTTGACTAAATAAAGCATGTCTCTAGGCCACAGCTGCCATGTAGGCCTCTAGGCAGAGTCATAATTCTACAGAAATGATCATGGTGACCCTCAGTAAGGACCTCAGTTCTGGTCACATTCCCACTCTGTTTTGCTATTTCACTGTTTGTTTAAGTTGTGTGCAATTAAAGCCATAGAATATTATATGAAAAGGCTTGTCACAAATGTAAAAAAATTGTCATTTGTGCTCATGCATTTTTTTCTATGTAATCTTTCTATGTTTTCTATGTACTCTTTCAATCTTCAATGATTGTTATTATTCCCTCCAGCACAATGCCACTGATATCCCTAAATAAAACTTGATTATGCCAGGCATCTTGTGATATGGAATTCTGATTCTTTGAACTGAAAGCAAAGAGTGTGGATTATTTATTTTCTATACTCCTTCTTGAGAAAGTAAAGTGTTTTGTTCATTGTTCTCTCTTCAGGTTCCAGAATATTCTGAAGTTTGAAAAGAAGTAATTTGATGGAAGTTTGCTTTTATTTGCTCATTCATTCCTCACTCATTAATTATGCGAACTTTTCCTTAGCACAAATATGTGGATCATTAACTAGGGCGAAGAAACCGTTCTGCTTGGAAAAAAAAAAAAAATACAGTGGGCTTCAATTTAGTGAGACATAACCCACCTTTTAAAGTGTAAGCCAAATATTTGAAACACAGACTTAGGCGAGGGGACCAAGGGCAACATACGTAATCTAAACATCTGTACCCCCATAATATGCTGAAATAAAAGAAAAAAAAAAGTGTAAGCCAACATTTCACCTTCAGTTATTTGTAGGACTTCTGGGAAAGTCTCAACTTTTTTTTCTTAATTTTCTTTTCTAGAAAAGTATAATAAAATCAGATTATACTATACATATGTAAATAAATGACTTATCCTTGGTTAATCATACCTTTAACCCTGTATACCAAATACCCCTGGGGGGAAAAAGTAACATCTTGTAAGTCTACTCTTAAAAAAAGTTACAAGTCAAGATCTCATGAATTAATTTTACACCACTTCTTGGTTTAAGGATTAGGATTTGATAGTTTAAAACTATTTAACTCACTATAAAGAAGACTTTCAGTAATCCTATTTGCTTAATAATGATAATATACCTTTGCTCATCTGACTATCCTCTAAGACAAATTTTTAAAAATCAAATCTCTAAAATGCTATTTGATAGTCACTTAAATAGCAAAATAAAAGTTAAATCCCAACTTCAAGCATCTTCAAATACATGTGTTCTCATAAAGAGTCATCTATCTATATCCTTATTTTTTGATGTTAACATTTTTAGCAATATGCCAACTGCTTCGGCATATCAATCAATCAATCAATTATATACTTGTGTCAGAATCATATTCTACAGTAAATGTAGGGCTGGATCTTCAAAATTAACAGGAGCTCCAAATTTCCAATTCAGTAAGGGTCATCTGTGCTAGCTTAACCAAAATCAAAAGCAGCCCCATGTGTGAAGATAGGGAGATACACACTAGTATAACATGGCTTATTTATGTTGTTACATTTAATGGTTATATTCTTCATCTGAACTCTGGACGTGTTATCACACTGGATGGTCAATTTGAAGACTAGAATGTCTTTCCATAATATGGAAATATACCTTATAAACAACAGAATATATTTGTTTTTCTTTTGAGGTTCGTCTTTTTCATACGGGGTACAAGATGCATCATTAATATCTGTTGCTTACTAAGTGTAGTAGACAGAATAATAGCCCCCAAAGATATGTATGTCCTAATTCCCAGGATCTGTGAATATGTTACATTACACAGCAGAGGGGAATTACAATTGCAGATGGAGTTAAAGCTGCTAATTAGCTGATTTTATGACAGGGGGATAAACCTGGATTATCTGAGTTGGTCCAATGTGATCATAAAGGCCCTTAAAAGTGGAAAAGAGAATCAGACAGATGGCTGTGTGCGAAGGTCTCAGCCCGACAGAGGAGAGGGCCAGGTGTCCAGGAAAGTGGGTATCCTCTAAAAGCTGCAAAAGACAAGGGAACGGATTCTCCCCTAGAGCCTGCAGAAAGGAATACGCACCTTCTGACACCTGCCAACATCCAGCGAGACTCACTTAGGAATTCTGACCTACAAAAGTGTAAGATAATACCATTATGCAGTTTAAAACCACTAAATTTGTGGTATTTTTTACAACAGCTAAGCAAACTAATATACCGAGGACCTTGATTTTTTTTTTCCAGAAACCTCTGTCACTGAAATTGCATTAATAAAAAAAGTTAAAAATTTCAGACTTTTCTTAATGCTTTGTCTGTCTGTTTGCAGGAGGTAATCCAGAGCAGCCAGCTCAACATTTCGAGAAGCAGCCAAGAAATGGCAAGAAATGAACAACAAGTGTCCAAAGAACACAAAACTGATGTTCTTGGAACAGAAATGGTAACTACTTAGAAAGACAATACTTTCCAGTTTCTAGAACTGTGTGGAAATTCTTTGTTGTAAGCATTTGTTTTTATTGTCCCTTCTGTATTTAGTATCAATACATATCAGTGTCTCTTTCCTCACTTTCCAGCTGGAATTCTTTTAAAAGTAAAGCAGGTACCCTAAAAATATGATTGCACTTTATATGTGAATTCAGATATGTTCTGTTAGAGCGTGAGTCTATGCATTAAAATAAATGATAGAGGTTTAATTAGCATTTCTCAATGTGCACTGAAGTCCTGGATGAAAACCACTGCAAACCGAAGTGTATTATGTGTAGTACTAAAATAATTGACTTCGTACAAACAATTATATTTTTCAAATTATCTTTAAACATAGGTTTCTCACCTTGAAAAGCACGCTGAGGAAATAAACCGAGCTTCTCGGTTTCATCAATATGTTCAAGAAACTGGTAAGAGTCTGGTATTATTGGCCCCAATACACCTTCTTCCTATCGATGTGTCTGAGTTTGAATGGAGGATTTCCAAAGCACAATCCTCCCTACTGAGTAGCTTCAGTAACTATGAATCATGGTCCTAAAAGGAGCTAGGTACTGTTTCTAAACGTAATTAGATTTTTGTCTGTGGTAATAAACAGAATAAATTTCTGAAATAGTTGATTGTCCATCAGCCCTATGATATACTTATTTCAAAGCCTAAAGGGTGATATGCTAGCCACCTCTGAATTCCTTTTTGCCTCAGGGACCTACAATAAAACCTGATGTTTATCAAGCTCCCTGAGAATAGAATTATTATCAAGATTGAATTCATTTTAATAACAGATTTAAGCACTATTAAGTCCAGTTCTCCAACCTACAAATATGAGATTATATGAGGCAAATTTGTGTAAGTTTTCATAAGACAAGGCACATTTAGTCTCCTCTATAAAAAGAAAATAAGTTTTGCTGCCTCAAAGAGCTAACAGAGGAGATTTAAGCCAACTGTGACCAAAACATCACTTGACTATATGACTGTATCTTTATTTTGGTTTTACTGATTAAGAAAGTAGATCTTCTGCTATTCTTTTCTTATTTTATAACTTTTATTATTTTTTCCTGAGGATAAAAGTAGAACATGCTTATAGAAAATTTGGAAAATATTCTCATCCAGAGATAACCACAAACATTTTTCTTCCTATATTTTCTTCCTATATTTCTTGCTATATTCTTAAATCACATAATGAAACAATGCCATGTATATTTTTGCACTTTGAATCTTTTTATTTAACATACATTGTGAAAACATTCCCATAGCATTATAATTTCTTCTTAAACATAACTTTTATTATTTTTACCTAATATAACTGGTGCTTTTTTTCTGTTTGTAGTCATTGATACACCTGAGGATGAAGAGATTCCAAAGGTTTCGACTAAGTTGTTAAAAGAGCAATTTGAAAAGTCTGCCCAGGAAAAGATTCTTTATTCTGACAAAGAGACGACAACCCCAGCCAAGCAGATTAAGGTAAGGTAATTTCTTTACACAGAAACATATTAAGTGTAAAACCAAGCTTAAATGCATAACATTTTCAAATTATTGCATATTTGAGGTGGCTTTTCAACAACAACAACAAAAATATCCTGAACCAGAACTTATTCAGTTTCATAAAAATATTGACCTGCAGGAAAAAAGAGGTAAAGTAAAAACTTGTCTCACTGGAGAAAATGAGGGAAGGAAAAATGATGTATACTCCAAAGTCAAATCACTAACATTAGATAAAGTAATTAAGTCAATTTTAAATGTCAGATGCTTATTCTGTTCTGTTTAAAATTCCAAGGAAAACAAAACAACCCTCAAAAGTACTTTAAGACTTTTACTGTTTCCCTCTGGATTACTCTGCATGCCACATTAAGGGGGATAAATCGAGATTATGTATAAATGTTAAAATACTGAGTCATTAATGCATTGATTGGGGGATATAATTTTACAAGTAAAAATGGATTATTGGAAAGATAGTAACAAACACTAAATATGACTCCTAAGTGGGCTCTTAAATGAAGTATATCCCTTTTTTTCTTAATGGAGATGTTGTATCAGTCTTGGTTGTGGACAGGTGAAGGGCAACACCTAGGAAGTCTCTGCCACTACCCCATCTTTATCAAATTTGATTTTCTCTCCCCTAAAGATTGACAGTGCATATGAAGAGACTTTACAGCCATCCTCAGTTGTGGCTACCTCTTCCACTTCTTGCACTGCAACCAGCCAGAGGAAGGAAACGTCAACCACAAGACACCATGATCACAGTGTCACTTCTTCAACTCTGGCACAAGTTAATGCTACTTCTTCAGGAAAAATGGAAGAATTTCCTCCTCCCCCACCTGATGTACTTCAAACTCCAATAGATGTGACAGCGTTTTCCCAGTCCCCTGAATTACCTACCCCTCCTAGAAGACTACCGGTCCCCAAAGATTTATATTCTAAGCAAAGAAATTTATATGAATTAAACCGTTTATATAAACACATTCATCCAGAGTTAAGAAAAAACTTAGAAAAAGATTATATCAGTGAAGTTTCTGAGATTGTTTCCAGTCAGATGAACTTAGGGAGCTCAGGTTCAGCAGATGTGCAGCAAGCCCGGTATGTTTTTGAAAATACAAGTGACAGTTCTCAAAAAGAGCTGAGCTCAGGAAGAGAATACTTGGAGTGGGATGAAATTCTGAAGGGGGAGGTGCAGTCCATTAGATGGGTCTTTGAGAATCAGCCATTAGATTCCATTAACAGTGGCTCTCCTGATGAAGATAACATTTCCAAGGGCATTGCTGACCAAGAAATCATTGCTGGTGGTGATGTGAAATATACCACCTGGATGTTTGAAACCCAACCCATAGATACACTGGGGGCTCATTCTTCTGGCACTGAAGAAAATGCAGAGAAAATTCCTGAGCTAGCCAGAGGAGATGTCCGCACAGCCCGGTGGATGTTTGAAACAAGGCCATTAGACTCAATGAATAAAATGCATCAAAGTCAAGAAGAATCAGCAGTGACTGTCATTAAGGATATAACTGGGGGAGATGTCAAGACTGTGAGATACATGTTTGAAACTCAACATCTTGATCAAATTGGACAGCTTCATTCAGTGGATGAGGTTCACTTACTGCAACTTAGGTCTGAGCTCAAAGAAATTAAGGGAAATGTTAAGAGAAGTATAAAATGTTTTGAAACTCAACCATTATATGTTATTAGAGACGGTTTAGGTCAAATGCTAGAAATTAAAACTGTACACAGAGAAGACATTGAAAAGGGGGATGTGAGAACAGCACGTTGGATGTTTGAAACGCAGCCATTAGACACAATTAACAAAGATATTACAGAAATTAAAGTTGTCCGAGGAATATCCATGGAAGAAAATGTCAAAGGTGGGGTAAGCAGGGCAAAGTGGTTATTTGAAACCCAACCTTTGGAAAAAATCAAAGAAGACTCAGAAGAGGTCGTCATTGAAAAGGAAGCAATAATAGGTACAGATGTCTCCAGAAAGTGCTGGATGTTTGAAACACAGCCATTAGACATTCTAAAAGAAGTGCCTGATGCAGATCCTTTACCACCTGAGGAGATAATAGGGGGTGATGTACAAACTACTAAGCATCTATTTGAAACACTTCCAATAGAGGCTTTAAAAGATAGTCCTGATGTAGGAAAGCTTCAAAAAATCACTGCTTCTGAAGAAGAAAAAGGGGATGTTAGACACCAAAAATGGATTTTTGAAACCCAACCTCTGGAAGAGATTAGAGAAGATAAAAAGGAATACACACGAACAGTGAAACTTGAAGAAGTAGACAGGGGAGATGTCAGGAATTACACACGTATCTTTGAATCAAACAATTTAATTAAATTTGATGCATCACATAAAATAGAGGTGGAAGGAGTCACAAGAGGTGCTGTAGAGCTAAATAAATCTCTCTTTGAGACAACACCACTATATGCCATTCAAGATCACCTTGGAAAGTATCATAAAGTAAAGACAGTCCAACAGGAAGAAATCCTAAGAGGTGATGTAAAAAGCTGCAGGTGGCTTTTTGAAACAAGGCCCATTGACCAATTTGATGAAAGCATTCATAAATTTCAGATAATTAGAGGAATATCTGCTCAAGAAATACAGACCGGAAATGTGAAATCTGCTAAATGGTTGTTTGAAACCCAACCTCTTGACTCAATTAAATATTTTAGCAATGTGGAAGAAACAGAAAGTAAAACTGATCAAGCTACAGATATTGTTAAAGGGGATGTCAAAACCTGCAAATGGCTTTTTGAAACCCAGCCAATGGAGTCTCTTTATGAAAAAGTTTCATTAATGACTGGCAGTGAAGAAATTCATAAGGGAGATGTCAAAACCTGCACTTGGCTTTTTGAAACTCAGCCACTTGATACCATCAAAGATGATGCTGAAACAACAGTCAAATTGCAAACTGTAAAGCAGGAGGAGATCCAGGGTGGGGATGTTCGTACAGCATGTTTTCTTTTTGAGACAGAAAATCTGGACAGTATACAAGGAGAAGAAGGGAAGGAAATCAAGCCTGTGGAAATGGATATCCAAGCGGGAGATGTTTCCGGCATGAGATATAAATTTGAAAATCAGTCATTAGATTCTATAAGTTCCAGTTCAGAGGAAGTTTTGAAAAAGATCAAAACCCTAAAAACTGAAGATATTCAGAAGGGCAATGTTTTAAATTGTAGGTGGCTCTTTGAAAACAAAGCAATTGATATGATAAAAGAAAGCCAAGAAGGTGATGAATTGGTTAAGACAGTGACAGACATACAAGGTGGGGATGTAAGAAAGAGGTGCTTTATTTTCGAAACGTTTTCTTTAGATGAGATTAAAGAAGAATCTGACTATGTCAGCACCAAGAAAACAATTACTGAAGAAGTAATAAAGGGTGACGTAAAAAGCTACAGAATGCTCTTTGAAACTCAGCCACTCTATGCAATTCAAGACCGAGAAGGGTACTATCATGAAGTGACAACAGTTAAAAAGGAAGAGGTGATTCATGGAGATGTGCGAGGAACAAGGTGGCTTTTTGAAACAAAACCATTAGACTCGATTAACGAATCAGAAACTGTGTATGTTATTAAATCTGTCACACAAGAAGACATTCAGAAGGGAGATGTTAGTTCTGTCAGATACAGATTTGAAACGCAGCCACTGGATCAGATTTCAAAAGAATCATGTAATATTGTGCCCACTATTGACAATATTCAAGGTGGTGATGTAAAGACAAGTAAACAATTTTTTGAGTCTGAAAATTTTGATAAGAATAATTATATAAGAACAGTAAGTGTCAATGAAATACAAAGGGGCAATGTTAAAACATCTACTTGGCTGTTTGAAACCCACACTATGGAAGAGCTGAGAGGAGAAGGATTAGATGCCAATATAAAAACAGTCACCCAGGAAGATGTGCAGAAAGGCGATGTTAAGCAGGCAGTATGGCTTTTTGAAAATCAAACTTTGGATTCTATTAAGAAAGAAGATGAAAGCATCTCAAAAATGACCAAGGAAGAAATCCCTCCTTCTGATGTCAAAACGACTACCTGGCTCTTTGAAACAACACCCCTTCATGAATTTAATGAAACTAGAGTGGAAAAGGTAGAGATTATTGGCAAGAGCATTAAAGAAACCTTAGAAGATCTGCACTCTCAAAAAGTTATCCAGGCTCCTGGAATCATCATCGAAGCTGATGAAGTTGGGGATGTCCGAATGGCAAAATACAAGCTAATGAACCAAGCATCTCCTGAGATACAGAAAGAAGAAATTGTCAGGGTAGATCTCAGAAACATAATGGTGAACCTACTTTCCAAAAGAGACTGTACAAAAAGAGAGATTTTGGTTAGTGAAGAAGAGAAGGGAAATGTGAATTTGACTAAAACTCAATTATTAAACAGATCAACTGAATTTCATACTGAAAAAGAAGAGATAATGAGAGGTGATGTACAACAAGCAATAAAAAATCTGTTCTCTGAGGAAAGATCTGTAAAGAAAGGCATTTTAATTCAGGAAGATGAAAGAGGAGATATTAATATGACTATCTATTGTCTTCTTCATGAAAATGATGGTGACACAATTGAGCGTGAAGAAGTAATAGGAGGTGATGTAAGAGGTACCATTCATAATTTATTGTCTTCTATATCAAACAATAAAATATCTGAAAGGGCTAAAATTGATGCCTCTGAGAGGGGAAATGTTCAGTTTTTCACAACATGCATAGAAACTGGAGCTTTGGATTATCTCAAACAACTTCAGACAGGGTCGAATGAAACAGTAACAGCTAGGAAACAAGAAAAAGAGGAAGAAATAATTGGTGGTGATGTCGAAGGCACAAAACTGTTACTAAAGCAAAGGCAGTCTCAGGTTGAACGTACTGTGAATGAAACTGACATCATCCCAGGAGATGTGCATAATAAAGTTAAGGTTTTTATGACAGAACCTCAGAGTACATCTGCTAAGACACCCAAAGAAGAAATTATAAAAGGTGATTTGACATCAACCCTAAATTCCCTCAGACAGGCCATAAATCAGAAAACAGTGACTAAAACAGAAGAAACTATCAAAGGTAACATGCTGACCACACTCAAGTCACTTAAAGAATCAAGCCAACAATGGAAAGACCCTAAACAGCCTGATGTCATCCCTGGTGATATTGAGCAAGCTATTGAATGCCTTGAAAAGGCTGCAAATACAAGGACAGAAATCCTGAAAAAGGAGCTTATCCGAGATGACCTTGAAACATCATTAAGGTCTTTGAAAGAAGCACAAGGAGCTTTCAAAGAGGTGGGTAAAGAAGGTGTAATCAAAAACGATGTTCAAACTGTGATGGCAGGATCTTCAGAAAAGCAGAAAACAGAGATTCATCAAGAGGCTGTCCAGAGGGACAAAAAAAATCTTCTTCAGCCAAGGCCAGGACCATTTGAGCCAGCAGCCAGGTGGCAAGGGGGAGCAGACACTCTCAGTCAAACTTCGGTAAAATCTTGTCATGAGAACTTAGTAGAAAAAAGAACTGAGGATAATCTTCCAAGAGGCCCCAAAGGCACTGTAAAGATTGTCGTAGATCGTGAACAAAACAATGATGCTCTTGAGAAAAGCCTCAGAAGACTATCTGATTCACATCACAAAGCTATTAAAAATGTATTGGGATCGGGAGACAGAACGGGTGTCTGGACTGAGACCACAAGAGAACAGAATCTTAGAGATGAACATATGAGCAGCCAGTTAACTTCAACTGTGTCAGTTAAGGAAAATCTAAAAACTAAAGAATCAGACATAGTGAGAGAGCTGAAGAAAGATGATGTCGTTAACTCCACCCAATTTGTCAACAAAACAGTTGGAAAGCAGACCCAAACCTGTGATCTGAGGAATGACAACCAGAAAACAGAGGCTTTCCATGTAAAGAGTCCCAAGAAGACCGAAACCATTAAAATATCAGCAGATGTACAAAGTTCCAAGCCCAGTCCCTCCCAGCATCCAGTCAACATGCCAGTTGGAGAAACTTATGAAGCTGCAGGAGACTTTCAGAAGAAAACTTTGCTAAAGCAAGAAGTGCAATATTCTAATAAGGATATCAAGAAAAAGAATATGAACCTTCAACCAGTGTGGCAGCCTTTGCCTGTAGATCAAGATATATCCAACGTAACAGAAGTAAAAGTCTCTGAAAAAAGCCACAATAAATTTAAGGTGACTGACAAAAAGGAGGAGACTGATGTTTATTTGAAAAGCCAGGACTTTCTAATGAAGACAAATACTTCCACAGACTTAAAAATGGCGATGGAAAGGTCCTTCAATCCAACCAACTTTAACCCCGAGAATGATGTGAAAGATACTGAGTATCCTCTTCCACCTCCATCTCCACCTCCTCCACCACCTTCCAACGCTTCATCTGAAATTGAATTTCCTCTTCCTCCTCCACCACCTTTAATGATGTTGCCTGAAAAAAATGGGTTTCCGCCCACATTGTCCACAGAGAAGATAAAGACCGAATCTGAAAGCTTCCCAAGCTTCCCTCTTCCTCCACCTCCAGTAGATGAGAAATCTGAAAAAGAATGTCTATCAATGTTTCTACCACCACTTCCTCCTCCTTTATCTCCATCTCAAAAATCAGCACGTCTCCTTTCTTCCTCTGTTCCAGAAAAGCACAGTGAAACATTCATACACCAATATTCCCAAAAAGAAGCCTCACTCTCTCAGCAAACTCATTCTCAGGCTAAAATCGTAAAAGGAAAATCAGGTGTGGTGCCACCTCCTACATTGCCCAAACCCAAACTTCCCAAGCATTTAGAAGATAAAAGGAGCCATCTCTCCCCAAAAGTTCAATTGGAAAATTCCCTGTCAGATATGGAGTCTAAAATTACTCCCTCAAATGACCAGAAAAGAGTCATGATGGCAACCAGCAGTGAACACACAGAGATAAAGCAGAACATATTTAGAAAGAGTCTTGATGAAAGAAAACAATTATCTATTGACTCTGCACAATCTCTCTCAGAAACAATTCCAGGGACTTCAGGAGCCAAGAAAAAACAGGTAGCACCTCTCATAAAATCTCACTCATTTCCAGTGAGTTCAGGACCACAAAGTCCAAAACCTTATATGAGAAAATTTAAGACACCTTTAATGATTGCTGAAGAGAAATACAGACAACAAAGAGAAGAGCTTGAAAAACAGAAACAGGAGAGCTCTCACTACAACATCGTCAGAACACAAAGCCAACATCGAAACACATCAGAGTTGGAAAAGGAAATTCCATTACAAAAAACAAATAAGGAGGTTCCCCTATCTGGAATTGACTCAGAGCGCACTGTGGTCCAACCCATCCCAAACTCTCAAAGTAGTGCTCAGACACTAGAAGTGTGTCCTGGTCACCAGATCTCCACAACATCAGCAGTGACAGTTGCTGCCGAGAGGCTCCAACACGTTCTAGCTGCCTCGGAAGACAAAGATAATATGAAAAAGGAAGTTTTACAGAGCTCAAGGGACACTATGCAATCTAAAGCAGCTTGCGAAATTAAGCAGACTCACCAAGAATGCAGCACACAACAAACACAGCAGAAGAGGTATGTGGAGCAGTTGCACATGCCCCAAAGCAAACCAGTTTCCCCAAGTTTCAAAGTTAAAACCGTCAAGCTTCCAACTCAAGATCGTATGTTAAATGAAACAGACCACAGCCATGAATGTCGTAAGAAGCAATCCGAAGTTGACGTTCAAACCATTACCAAACAACAGAATCAGGAAACCAAGAAAATTGAAGCAAGCACCGAATATAGTAATAAACAATCTGTGGCTGAAAAATATCATCAGTTACCTAAGAAGGAGAAAAGAGTGACGATAAAAGTGCCTACAGAATCCACAGAAACAAACAGTGAAAGTAAGCTCAAGATAGTTCCTGAGAAACAAAGAGAATTTAGGGAATCTGAGAAGGGGAAACTTCTAGGAAGTGAAGAAAAAAATGAGAGATCATCAGTGATTGGTTTAAAAGAAGAGAGATTAATAGTTGAAAGAAAACAAGAACATTTGAAAAATGAGTCAGCACCAAAGGTTGCCAAACAAAAGGTTATTGATACATATCTTGATTCACAGACTCAGAATTTTCAGCAAACACAGACTTCTGAAAGTAAAGTTGAACATAAAAAATTGCCCCAGCCACATAATAGTCCGCAGGAAGAAAAATGTCTTGAAGTCAAGGGCATACAACAGAAACAAGTCTTCTCTAATACTAAAGATTCAAAGCAAGAGATTACACAGAACAAATCTTTATTTTCATCTGTGAAAGAATTCCAGCAGGATGATGGAAAATGTGCCATAAATATATTGGAATTCTTGAGAAAACGTGAAGAACTACAACAGATTTTGTCTAGGGTAAAACAGTTTGAAGCAGAGCCCAATAAAAGTGGCCTTAAAACATTTCAGACACTGTTAAATATTATCCCTGTATGGCTGATAAATGAAGAGAAAAGAGAATATGGAGCTCGCATTGCCATGGAGAATAATTTAGAAAAAGTGAAAGAAGAAATAACACATATTAAAACTCAAGCAGAGGATATGCTTGTGTCCTGTGAAAATATAATTCAAACAGCCATGAGATCCTCCAAAACAGGAAAGCAAGGAAATAAGCCTACCAGTCTTAATGAAACATCTTCCAAAGTATCTAATGCTAATGTCAGCTATAATAAAAACACTGAACAGAAAGAAAATATAATGGCAGAAGAAAAAACAGTACACCAAGTAGCAACTCATCACGAAGCAACTGTTCAAACTCATGCAAAAACCCATCAGGAAATTAAACTCGATGATAGTAAGATTTCTCCTCCTTCTATAAAAACACGCCCACCATCGCCTACTTTTATAACAATTGAATCTACTGCCCGACGAACAGAAACCTCTGCTAAAGATGAGCTCTCTCAGTCCCCTAAAAAGGACGGTTGCATTGAACCCCCACCAAGAAAGCCCACGTCACAAACATCTAAAATTCACAGAGCAAACACCTTCCCTTCTCCACCCAGGAGTCGCTCAGAACAACTTGTCAAACTGAAAGACACCACTGCAAAGTTATCCCGAGGGACCATCCCATCTCCATCAGTCACCCCGGTTCCGATTGTAGAGAAAAGGTCTGAAATCATCGTGTCTCCTGCAACACTCCGTCGTCAAATTAAGATAGAAACTCGTGGTAGGGACTCTCCACCCACAATCACAATACCTGTGAGCGTAAATCATGCTGCTAGTGGCTCTTTCAGAGAATCCATGGAGGCTCAAGAGGAAGTTAGGAAAGTAGAGAAAAGAGCCACCTATGTTCACAGGGATGGGGTAAATCCCGCCGACCGCATGGTGCCGGATACTGAAAGTTACGATGCAGTGGAAATCATCCGCAAGGTTGAAGTGCCTCACCTGTCAGAGCACACACAGAGATACGAAGCAGCCAACCGAACCGTTCAAATGGCTGAAAATTTTGTGAATGACCGTGAAAATGAAATAAACAGATGGTTCAGAGAGTTTGAAGATAGCCCAGTTTTTGAAGCAAAGTCAAATAGAAGAGTTTATGCAAATGGAGAAGCAAACCATAATATAAAACAAGAAAGTCGTACATTTTGTAAGGAGGAATTTGGATTAACATCTTCAGGAAACACTAGTTTTACAGACTTTTCTTGCAAACATCCTAGAGAGGTGCAAGAAAAAATTTCTGTTAAACAGCCCAGGGTCTGCACTGAAACAAGGTCTCTAACTGAACATTTCTCAGGCGTGGATGCATTTCAGAGTCAAATTGTTGATTCAAAGATGAAAACTTCTTCATCACATAACTCAGAAGCCGGCAAATCTGGCTTTGACTTCAAGCATGCCCCACCAACCTATGAAGATGTCATTGCTGGCCATATTTTAGATATCTCTGATTCACCTGAAGCACTCAGAAAAAATTTTCAAAAGACATGGCAGGAGAGTGAAAGTGTTTTTAGAAATCTGGGATATGCAGCCTCAGATGCTTCTGCAACTGAAATGAGAACCACCTTCCAAGAGGAATCTGCATTTATAAGTGGTAAATGAGCTTGCAAAGTGTGAAAGAAGATTGACTATTTAAAGGCATGTGTTCCATAGCCAAGATGATTTGCAGTTAAAACAGTGTGTGGAAATAACCAAACAATATAACCTAAAACTAACAGCTTCCTCTGTACGCTTGTATCTTCTTTGTATGTTTGCTTTTATTACTTTCCCTTACAAAAGCATCCAGTATGATTTACCTGCACTGTGTGAGAATAACAAATTCTATTATATAAATTATTGAGACATATTTGTCAAGGTAAACAAGGTTTTGGATAGAGTACCAGATACAGCAATAATTGTTGTTGTGATAGTATTAACAATTATATTAACATATAGTCGTATTTGTTAATAATTATAGAACATACCACATTATTAATATTTCTTCTTATTATTTCATACAATTGTTTTAGACAATATTAGTTAATATCCCTTGACCTACTATTGGCATGTTTTTAACTGCTAGACTTAAGTGGTCTTTGCAGTGAATTCGATGTAGATTGTTAATAATCCAAGAAACAATTTACACTCTTCATATGTTTTAAGGATTTTTATTGATCTGTATCTCCGACTAAAGTATAGGTGTGGAATTAGACCTTTTATGTATTTAGTTGAGTTGGATAGAGTTAGCTTCCTCTGATGCCACATTTTTTTTTCTATAACTGATTTTTTTCACCTTTCTGGAAAAAACCCCTAATGATAGCTCAATTGACCTCATTCACAGATGAACATGAACAACATTTTTTAAAATTTATTATATTTGAAAGGAGGGAGATTTGAATCATATGAACTTGGTACATATTTTTTAACATCAGAGAACAGATCATTTCTTTAGATTTTCTCTACTTTTTACAATTAATGAGGCTTTACGATAAAAGAGTTTGACATAATTAATGTGCATCATTAGTGTAGCCCATCCTTTTAGGCAGATTGAAAGAAATAGCAAGCTTCAAAATAAAAACTGCTGAAACTAATAATTATGCCTCTATCATATTTGCAGCGTGTCCAGTTTATCAGGTTAATATGTTTTTTAATGTGTTTGCTTCTGGCATAATCAAGCAAAGCTGTCTAATTTCAAATGCTCAATTTCTGTTAAGATAGCTGAAAAAAACACGGAAAATACAAAGAAACTACTGTCAAATATGAAAATGTGTCCTCTACTAGAACCAAATAAGCAAAGGAGTCCTCTCAGTGGCCCAGATTGAACATCTAGGTGTTAAAGTATATATATTTATTTTTATAAAGAACCCTGAGCATAGTTTTTCTTATATATAGCTAATATCAAAGCATAGTTATTCTTACAGGATCATTGTAATGATCAAAAGCAATACTGAAGTGAAAGAAAAGTCTGTGTTAGTTTTAAACCACTATATAAACACTGGTTAGTAATCTAATTACTGTTATTCATAGGGACTAAAGCAGCAGGAAGTGACTGTGGGAACTTCAGAGCAAGAAAAATAGGAAAACTGTGAAAAGAACCCCAAAGCCTCTAAAATATAAAACCTTTTAGATTGAGGACAAATGGCCCTGAACATTCCAGTGTGTTCAGGAGTCCCATTATACTACACGCAAGAGTTGGTGTCTTACACTCAGCGCCTTAAGTTATCAAGAAAATATTTAAACAAATTCAACGTCTTGGGCTTAAAAAGATATGTATACATTTTGGAAAGATCTATCCAGAATGGTTCAAAAAATTAAAACTTTAGGCCAAGTTAGGTGTAAACCTTTATATACATAGAAAGTTCAGCTATCTAGAATGATAAGGTCTCTCAGGGTTCTCTATAGCTAAGTTTGCTATACATATTGTTTAATATATTAAACTTAATGAACACATTTGACACATGTATATTTTCTTAAATAATAAAAGTCTACTTGTATAATGTATAAATAGTAGAGGCACTAGGGCAATGTTGATCATCCTACCTGAGCCTTAAAACTGACAGTAGGATAGCCCGTGTGCAGAGAATTAATATAAGGACAATAGTCTAAGAGTTTTCCATTTTAACTGCATGGCCAGTTAATACGTGGTTCTTTTGCTTTGTTATGTGTTTACAATGTGATTGAAGATAACACTATATAAACCTTTGTGAATTTTTATTTTTAGAAACTGCTGCTTCAAGACAAGGAAATATGTACACTTTGTCAAAAGACAGTTTATCCAATGGAGTGCCTA
>NW_012149063.1:737983-740365 GCF_000956105.1 Propithecus coquereli
GTGGCATCTGTTGTGATCTCTCCTTTTTCATTTTTGATTGAGTTTATTAGAGACCTTTCCCTTTGGATTTTAGTCAATCTAGCCAGTGGGGTATCAATTTTGTTTATCAAGATTTTTAAGTTAGTACTTTAACCGCTAGACTTTAGATCAGGAGTCAGCAAACTTTTTCTGTAAAGGACCAAAAAGGCTTGCAGGCCATACTGCCTGTGTCACTATTCAATTTCCATTGGGTACAAGATCCGCCACAGACATCTAAACAAATGAGAATGGCTGTAAATGAATCGGCCTGGCTGTGTTCCAATAAAACTTGATATGCCAAAACAGGTGGTAGGTTAGAATTTGCCTATGTTTGAGCTGGACTATGAAATTTAGAATAATATCACTGACAGGTCTGGGTAAACTCTTGTGTTTTTTTTGTTTGTTTGTTTGTTTGTTTTTTATTTTGTCCAGAGCAATGGAAGCACCCTCTACACACAGTTACACACTCATTTTCCAAAACTCTTGAAGTAAACACATTTAATGTGAGTGTGACATTTGCTGTGACTGTAGTCTGAGATGCAGAAGTGGATTATTTTTTCCTCTATCTAATGTGCATCTCTCAGACTATATCTTTCCTGACTTTAATTGGCAGTATCAAACACCCCTCATTGCAATATTCTTTTCCTTTGGTTTCCATGACAACAGAGTATTTTGTTTTCCCCCACTACCTTCTGGGTGCTCCTTCTCAGGCACCTGTGTAGGTGACTCTTTCTCTATCCATTACCAAGATGTTAGAGTCCCTCAGAGGAATTTATTCTTCCACTAGCCCAGGTCTTCCCTCTGTACATCAGTTGCTTATATCTTAATGTCCAGTTTATTTATCCAATGAAACTTCTCCATAAGTGCTGTAAACTCAATATGCCCCATTTTCTTCTCTCTACCAAAATTCCTTCTTCAATGATACAGTCTGTATGCCATTGTTTAGTAAAAGACATTAACATTAACTCAATGACCAAAACATGAAGTTATCTGTGGCTCTTCCCTGTCTTTCATTGCCTATATCCAAGCCATCACCATGTTTTGTAATTTCTGTCCCATAAATATCTCTTGAGCTGTATACGCTTTTCTCCATTTTTATAGCAAGTATTGTCTCTCACCTGGACTAATGCCTTTCTTACTGGTTGGTCTCCTTACCTCCAGTATTTCTTACCACCACCACCAACAGTCTGTCCCAATGCTGTGCTCCATTATGTAGTGAGAATGATCTGTCTAAAATGCAATCTCTGTTTAAAACATATAATGGCTTCCCCTAGCCAAAGAAAAAAAATCATCTAACATGGCAGCATGAATTAAAAGGCAATTCAGCATCTGGCCCCTGCTCCTCTCTCAACACTCCTGCCATCCCTACTCCTTCCCATTTCTATGTAACTTTTCGTGTAAACTGAACCTTAAGTTCTTCAAAAGCATCATTTTCCTCTCTCACATCTAGCTGGTCCCAAATGTTATCCCCACTCCTTGGAAGTTTCCCATGCCCCTCCACCAGCTCTCTAACAGGCTAATGTCTACTCACGCTTCAGACCTCAGCCGAAACTGTATCTTCCAAGAAGCTTGCTTTGACCCCCTTGTATGGGTCAGGTGTCCTTCCCATATGCTCACATAGCATCCTCTGTGCTTGCCCCACATCTAATACATTCTAATGTAATTGTCCCCCATATAGAAATAGTCTTAAGGTTCTCCTTGCCAACACCTAGTAAAGGCTGACATATAAGAAGAACTCAAAAATATTAATGACATAATTTTAAAATTATATATTGTACCAAAACACAGACATAGAAAATCAAACAAGCCAAATGCATGGCTCAATAAATTATTATAAACACTTTTTATCCACTACAAGGTCAAGAAATACAACTTTGCCAGCCACTCCAGAAGTCCCTTTCAGGTACCCCATCACACACAACCTACTATTTCTCTCCCATGAGGAAATGGTATCCTTTTCAATGATCATTTTCTTACATTTTTATTGTTCCATTATCCCAATGTGGCTTTCTTAACACAATACTTTAGTCTTGTCCATTTTTTTAAAAACTTCAATGTGTCTGGTAAGTCTTCTTTAATCTGTAGGTTTCCCCTCCATTTCTTTCATTACTTTCAATGTATTTGTGAAGAACCCAGACGTTCGAGCTGTAGAGATTTGCCCAGTCTGGGCCTGCTTATAGCACACTCATAATGCAGTTTAACACTTTTGTCCCCTGTATTTCCTATAAGTTGTCATCTGGACCAAGGTCCAGATTTGATACCTTTCACAAGAATATAGATAGTGTTATCAACAGTATGAGTAAGTACATAATGTCTGATTGTCTCTCATTTTGTGAACATAGCAAATATTGAGGCTGAATACCT
>NW_012149063.1:750100-751187 GCF_000956105.1 Propithecus coquereli
AGGATCACTTGAGCCCAGGAGTTTGAGGTTGCTGTGAGCTAGACTGACGCCATGGCACTCTAGGCCGGGCAACACAGTGAGACTCTGTCTCAAAAAAAAAAAAAAAAAGAACTATTTGTTTTGGGGCAAGTATTTTCTGTACACACACAAAAATAATCCTGGAAAAAAATACTAAATAAATTATGCACATTACATTTTTATTGCTCACTCTATGCAAATGATAAATACAATAATCATATCACCACAGTTTTTGAGGTTTTCTTATTATTATATTTGATAAATATTAAGTTTTCCTGTTACAAAAACATATTCTTTTGAAAATTTGGCTTCTGGATTTTCTGCTGATTTTGCCTTTCCTCAAATAAGTTTGGTGATTCTGAGAGAAAAAAATAACATGAATAAAAATGGGTGGCTTTGCATAAATTTGGAATGTACATATATTCTCCTACATAAACACAAACCGTTGACATTCTGTAAATATGAAACCAAAATGCAATGTTGAAAACTATTTGTTTCTAGAAAGTATACCAAATTCCCTCCTGCTAGTATGTTCTCAACAGATATCTAAGAACTACATTGCATTAGTTCACTAGGGCTGCCAAAACAAAATACCACAGACTAGGTGGCTTACACAACAAAAATATATTTTATCGCAATTCTGGAAGCTGGCAGTACAAGGTCAAGGTGAAGGCAGGGTTGATTTCTTCTGAGACCTCTCTCCTTGCCTTGCTAATGGCCACCTTCTCATTGTGGTCCTAGTGTGCTTTCCTCTGTACACTCAAACCCCTGGTGTCTCTTCCTCTTTACATAAAGATGCCACTCCTTTCTGATTAGAGACCACTCATGTAACTTCATGTGACCTTAATTACCTTTCTAAAAGTCCTATCACCAAATCCAGTCTCATTGGGGGTTAGGGCTTCCACACACAAGTTTTGTGGGGACATGGTTCAGTTCATAACGTAAATTTTTACACAACCAAATACTATGAAAATCTAGCAAGAAAATGGCAAGCTGTGGGGCTACAACAGAAAATTTTTTCTTTAAATTAAATTATTACACTTTGTACTATTCTTCATGAATTCTTAAT